>NW_005841915.1:2735661-2763520 GCF_000455745.1 Alligator sinensis | reverse complement strand
TTTACTTACACCGAGATGGCAGTGGTGTAGGCTGGAAAGCTTGATTAAGTTGCAGTTACAGACAAACAACACAGACGGTCTCGTGGAGGTTGCTAGGCTCCACGGTGCAGAGCTCCGGATGGTCTGGGTGAACAGGCCATCAATGTAGAAATCGTAAATATGTCTTATAAAAGTTGCGTTCGAAGACGGGAAGAGGTGGGCGGTGGATCAGGTCGCCACTCTCCTCTGGATCTCACACAGGGTTTCTATTACCCTGCCGTGTACCCAGAGTCCCCACGAGATGGATGTGGAGTCCTCTTCGGCTTGGGCGGAAACCGCTCAAGCCTCTTATACGGCTAACAAGCCAATCGTTAGCCGCCACGTGTGAATAATTTAGCACTAGCCAATCACGGGGAACAAATTTGCATACCGGTGGCGGGAACTCTTTTGCACCGTGCATTCCTCTTGCAACTTGAGCAATGCACTCTGCAAAAGAAGCTGCGGAAAAGGCGGGAAACTGGTCCCTGCACCGGGGTTTCCTCTTGCTACAGGAAACTCTCCCGTGCAATGCTCTGCAACTTGACGGGGATAATTCTGGTGCCGAAGCACACACACACAATCATGCCTTTTGGGTCATGACAGTGGGGATACATCCTGTGCTTCCAGGAGGACTTATTCTATGCCACGCAGTGGGCCATGGCACTGGAAAAATCTTTTTTGTCTACTTTCTTTCTTTCAAAAACAAGGTACCTGACTTATTTGGGGGCATGTATGTGAGAAAATACAGCAATCCTTCTGAAGTAAAAAATAAACGTTATCAAAAAGTATTAAGCTAGAAGGAATGTGGACTCCATTACACTGAAAAGTGTAGAAAAATCAGGTTATTCAATTTAAATACAGCCTCGGATGAAACTTGCACTGTTGAACTTGAGAAGCAGAACACTGAGTTTGAGGATTTTGCCAATAAGGCTTATGATGTCATCAGCATCTCTACCTTCAAATCATAGTTCTTGTGATATAATTTAAAATTTTGCTCCATGTTGTCCAGAGCTCCCAAGGGCCAGAGCTGGGCTGGGTGGTGCAGGGATGGGGGGGCTGGAGGAGCATTCGGGGGTCAGGGGACTACTGACAGAGCCCCCCACATGGCGTGGGGCAGTGGAGGGCAGCAGGGATTGCTTCCCCCCAGCAGCACCTGGTGAGCGGGGGCTTTTTTTTAACGGGCCAGGAGCTGGGGGAGGCTGAGCAGCCACCTGGCAGGGGTCCCCCCATGGTTCCCTTTCCCCTCCTCCAGCCTCCCCTCCCCTGCACCTTATTCACCAACTCAGAGTCCAGGCCCAGCTCCCTGCTGCAGCGGTCAGGGACTGCCTGAATCACCGAAGATCTCCGAATCTTTTCCAAATCAATTCAGAGAGCTTTTAATCAATGAGGACCTTTTAATTGGTTCCCTGAGTCGATTCGGATTTGGAGATTTGGCCACCAAATTGGGGCGAATCTCCTCCGAATCGAGTCAGCACCCAAAATTTCACACATCTTTATTGTGCACCTGCACAACATTGTGTGGGGTAGCATATAGCCACAAAGGAGTCAGAAATCACTGTTTCTACCACCAAATTAGTTGGAAAAGAGGTAGGTCCATGGTATTGTCCTCCCCATCCTCATTGGCTTGGTATATGGGGCTGCGTATATGAATGTAAATGATTTGAGAAAATTCTCACATGTCTGGTACAAAAACTTACCCAGAGTTACCTAAACAGACCTGTGAATACTGAGTCCTTGAAGAGCAGAGAGCTCGCAATGCCGATGCTATGCAGCCAGAGGGCCCCTCTGCACACATCTCACTGTGGTCTGCTGGCTTCCTAAGTCTGGTTGCAGATAGATGGCAGCAGTACACAGGAAAGCCGTGTCTCCCTATCTCATTATGTGGTATTGTGAAGGGGGCATGTTCTGCTCCCTGCTTGGCTGGAGCAGCAGTGTCCAGTGAGCAACACACCATATCCCAGTGGGCAGGGAGGGGAGATGGGGACAGAAGCAAAGCATCCTGGTATGCTGGTGGCCTGAGCTGGGGTTTCCCAGAAAAAAACATACACAGACATTTGCTCTTTCAGGAGAAACTCATGTTGTCATGATTTAACCCTGGTTGTTTCTGGGTTATTTTGCTCCTGGAGTGACCATTTTTACTCTGGGAGAAAAATCCTGAACATCTGTATGCCCAGGTTTCTCCAGGGAGAGCAGTGACTCTCCCCAGAGAAACTGAATGTCTGTTCGTGGCCTGGTTTTGGTGCAGTAGCATGGGCCACTGTGAAGTGTACAGAACCAACAGTGAAAGGTAAGAACAGGCTAAAAGTGCAAGTGTGGTTAAAAAACATGGAATGGTCATTTTTATAGTTCTGAAGGTTTTTACAAAGTGCAGTCATTAAAAACGGAAGGTTTCAAAAGGATGAAAAACATCTGAGCATTTTTTCTCAACATGAATTGAATGAATTCCTATCCTCTTCCTGATGCTTACAGAAAAATGATGCTGTCATTGTTTCAGGTTGATATATATCTTGCAAAAGATGTGATGAACATATAGTAGTGGTCTGTGTACCTACACACACTCTTACTTAGAATAATTAAGCAGGCATGTTTATCTGTAAAAAGTCAATTTTGTACAAAAAAAGGTGGTACGTTTCCCTATCTGCATGATGTGTGGGTTGAGAACATGACACCGCTCTCCCTCCCTATCAATTTAAGAGTGGCAAGCTGGCAGCCACGTAGTAGTTCACGTACTATTTTGTTACCTGGAGATCCACAGGAATTGCTAAAGAAGGCTTTAGGGATCTCAGGGTTGCACTGCAGCAAAACACTGAACTCCTGTCACCTCTCTACCCTTCCTCTCTTGCAATACCATGGTTCACAAAGGCTGCCCTGCTGCAGGACTAGCTGCTTACTTCTTGTGTGGACATACCCCATCCTGCTGTATGCCACCAAAGAATTGTAAGATGTATTTGATCTACATGTTACGCTATTTTGCCTGAAGAGCAAAAATGTGTTGAGTTCCTGATCCTATTTCCTCCATAAATGGTCAGACAACTGCATATTATTCTACACCATGTATTAGCCCCTTAACAGAAGTGGTTTGGAGGGCTTTATGTCTACTTATATGACAAGGAAGAATTATATTGAACCATCACCTTTCCCCTCCAAGCAGTTCCTTCTGGCATTTATTCCTGTACTGTGTGAAAAGGGAATATAGGCCACAGTTACTATATAACTCATAGGCTTGTGATCACAGAATAGGATTGCAGCTGCATGAGCAAAAACATCCTGCAACGTGAACTCTACTCCCAGCCAGTTGGCAGTTGTTCGCAAAAAAAGCTTAGTCTGGTTTTAACTAAGACTGGTTTTCTCCATGATGTCATGTTTGATATCTGGTCACAATGTAAGGAGAATAATGAGAAAGAGACTACTCAGAGCATCCAGAAAAGATCCATTTTCCTGATATTTCCCCCTAACCTGTTTTGAGGATTTGGAGGTAATTTGGGGTATTTGGGGTATTTTTTTTCAGACTATAGTATTCAAGGTCATTTATCTTTTCATCAAAATCAACTATATATAAATACAAGACAACACTCGTCCTATTCTAATCTCGCTCATCTGTAAGTAATGGTAAATATAATAGTTTAACAAATTATTTCCCACCTATTGGGTTTTAAAATGACTAAAATGAAGCAATTATTCAATTTCAAAGTAATTTTAGTTTGAAAACCAAAGTTTCATATGAATGAAGTGGTACAGTTTTTTAAATACCATTCAGATTTTAATTTGCTCTAATAAATACACCCCCCACCACTCTTTTTAAAATTCTGCTTTAACTTACGGTTTCATTTTCTGGGTTGTGTAGATGGAACTCAGGAACCGGTGAATTATTTTACAAATTATTAGAAACACAGACCAGATTCTGTTTAACTGGGGAAAAAATGACAAAGAATAGTACAGAGCGTCTGGATCTGGCAATGAGTCTTGCTGTGTTGAGCTTGCTTTTCTTCTGTGATTTTTTTAAACCCAAACTTTGAATTCCAGCTGGCAAATTCAGTATATTACATGCTTTGTTTTTGGTAACACAATGTACACTATAAACTGTATAGTCCTGTGGCAGTGGGAGAATTTGGAAAGATTATTCTAAATTGTAAAAATATGTCTAAGATTTATACAGGTTAGCTCAGAGATATGCAACATGTTTCTTTGTTTCCTGAGTAGTACACTGGTTAGATTCAAAGATAACCTCAAAACATTAGTTTACACAAATATAGAAAAACATGCAAACATTAAACACTTGTTTAAAGACAAGAGAGGACTTTGACAAATGTAACATCTATCTTTCAAACCTATCATTTCTTAATGGTGAATATGAACTTCAGCGGCCCAATAATTTGTCCATTTCTCAAGATCACATTTGAACAATATGCAAGCCCCAGATGCTAGGTAATCTGTGGCCTCATGGTTTGTAAATGTTTTCTCTTTCTCTTTGTTGGAAGCTATTAACAATGTCACATGTAGGCCAAAAAATAATAAATGTTCACCGCTTTTTTTATAAGCATCTCAGAATAAGTACATATATATTTTTTATTTTAGTCATTCTTCTAAGGTGACAAAAACATACGCGTCTGTGTATTTAAGGGGACCTCTTTAAATACTCCATTGGGAAAAACTGTCCCAACGGAGACAAAAGTTTTTTAAAAGTTTCAATATTTCATCATCACAGAACTTAGCTTATGAGAGACAGTATTGCCTTCTATTTTTTTTTAGCAGAAACAGTTCTTTCTCATAGATAAGAACTTATCCCTTACTGCTTTGCATAGCAATTATTGATGGTAAAAATATTTAGTAGTAATCATGACAATACAGTAAATACAGTGGTTAGACACATCCATCTACTAACAGTATTTATGTCTGTTCCTTGAACGAAGAATCCAAAATTCAGCTGACGTGATACAATAATGCCCAAGGATGTTTCTGTGGGGGTGCGCCCCTATGGCACTGTTGTTACAGCACCGTCATTTAGTACTTCCTCTTTCAAAGCAAAGGACTTTTCCATACTTGCTCTTGGAAGTACTAAATGATGGCACAGTTAACAGCCCGTGCTGCGCTATCCACATGGCGCACGGTTATTTTTAGTTGCTAGATTGCCCTAACGATGCGCTATACAGAGGGAGTGCATCACTACGGTGACATAACTGCATCATCACAGATTTTGCCCACCAACACTACTTAGCCATAGTGCGTTGCTACGGTGACATAGCATCACATGTAGACACACCCTGTGTGTCCAAACTGCCATATACTATCATCTACCTATGTATATCCATAGTATTTGTTATTTCAGACTTATGGCACTTAAGGGTTTTGGTAAAAAGAATTCACAGGCATTATAAGAACTCAACTAGTGGCAAGAAAAGTAGCCAATAGCTAAATAAATAAATAAAAATGATATATTTTCTTTTAGACTGATGCTCATATATATTATATGTACTTGTAAAAGCGTTTAGGATTTTTATTTGGTTAGTTGGTTTTTGGTTTGTTTGATTTTTTGTTTTTTTCTGGAGATCTCACAGTCTTTCAAGGTCTCTTTTCATAGAGAAAAAAATGAATGAAAAATTAAAACACCATATCTGTATTTTTGTGTCTATGGTGATTCTCAGTTAATATAAAATAATTTACAAACTTTATATGCATTCTTAAAACAAGGTACTAATTAAATCAAGTAGGATGGATGTACAAAGTTCTGAGGCTGGTGGCTGTGAGTTAATCTTTCAGACCACAAGACACATGGATAATCCTGGCACAGATTTAGCAGGTCTGCCTTTATGTTAAAACGTATGCGTGATAAAAATATATGACTGAATAAGATTTTTGTGGCTAGCAGTTTTTCATGCCAGTATGACTCCTGTAGATGTTCAGTAAAATTGTCTGATGTGCTGGTATATTCAGAATGAGTTAATAACTTTTTTCAAAGATTTTTCCATGCATTTCTTTGCCATTGTGCAAAATACTTGCGACTATTTTTGCAAATGCAGGTGTTTATTGAAGAGAACACAACCACTGCAGGTGTATATTAAATATTTGCTAAAAGTAAAGATATTAGAAAGAAGCAGTGACTAACACGTATATGTTTTTATCTATATTTACTTCTTTTGGAATTTCTATGAATCCAAATGCTAAACTTCACATCAAGTAAAAGATTTAAACTAGAGTCAATCAAGGAATACATTTGATCACCCATTAGGAAATAAGTGTTGCTCATCTGGAATAGAAAAGGAATATAGTTTTATAGAATCAAAAGTTATCCTTAAATGTTTTTAGTAGTATCGTAAAGAAATAAGGATGTTTTAATTTCTGATTTTCCAGCTCATGGGTCATATTTGACCAACTGCTTTCAGTAGAAGACATGCCACTTTGTTGAGCTATTTAGGAATCAAAAAGACTGTCTTAATTTAAAACAAGGAGCCTTTGTTTTAGTTGGTGACTGCCTTGTGAAATTTTTCAGTTCTCAGCGGGTTAACCAGGGAACAGGGGCAGAGTCATAATTGGCCTATTTAGAGTATTTTGCATGTGAATAGTGTGTTAGTGAAGCATTACTAAGTCTGTTGTGAGTGACATGGTGATTAGAATTTAGATTAGGGAAAACACATTCTGTACTTTATCAAGTACAGTAATTAGTTCAGTCAGTAAAAGTTGATTACAAGTAACGATAAAGTTAGATTTTTGGTACTTAATTTTAAAATTTCTTTATTAAATGGTAAATTTGTTCTTAATATAAATGGTAGTATCTACACCTGTTTTATTGCATATCAGAATAATTAAAAGAACAATGTGTTCAATGCAGAGTATAATCAGGGGATTTATATATTATGGGTAAGTTTCAATGTAGTTTATAGCAAATAGAACATTACTATGAGAAAACTGTTCTTCTGTCATAGTCTGTTAAAGATTTATAATTTCTCTTTTATTATGGTCAGATACTGTTTCCTACTGTTTCGTAGAAACCATCGTCCTTTTGTGACTAAGTACATTTTGAATTTGCTAGTGTGCATCTCGTTAGTTAATAATACAGACATAAACTGGATATACTGAAAGTCCTCTGCGGCGGCTGCTGCTGCTACTATACAATAGATTTAATTGTTTTTGTTTTTGTGTCTTTTTCAATAACCTGGCAAATTAACCATTTTTTTTAGCAATGTATAATTGTATTTTCACGTCTTAATCACATACTGTGTACCTGGTGTGTATATTTTTATATTGCATCAAATTGATATATTTGATTCACGGGCATGACAAAATTTCCAATGTTGGGATAGACAATGAAGATATTTTAATACACATTGAACCGTAAGATTAGCAACAGAATAAAGTTATTTTTTTTAGTTTTGCATTGCTAAAAATAGAGACACCGGCTCATTTTTTTTCCTATGAAGAAAGTGAACAGCATTCAAATATATTTCCTTAATGTACCTCCAAAAGTTTGCGTTGACCAGTTATTGAATTGGAACAAAAAGGAATTATGTATACTTTAAATATAAATGATTCGATTGTTAAATGAGCTACTCTAAAATTGTTTTAAGCAAGGGGACAGACACTCAACTGCAAACATGTTGTATTGTCTCCTATAAAATGTTTGCTTCCTGCAGGTTTCTTTATTGTATTTATTTTAAGGAATAAGAAATAACAAATGATGGGAAAAGTTAATTTACGATATACATTTTTAATATTTTTTTCAGCAAAGTCTCCTTGGAGGTGACATGGATATTGGTAACCCAGGAGCTCTCTCACCAACCAAACCTGGCTCTCAGTACTACCAATATTCTAGCAATAACCCCCGAAGGAGGCCTCTTCACAGTACCTCTATGGGTGAGTCGCATTGCTTTGTATATTTTTTTCCCCCAATTTGGAAAAATAATTATATTTTCACTCTATTTAAGAAGAATTTAAAGTAAAAAGAGTAATTTACAGGATCCTCTCATACTTCCAGCTAGCAGTATCACGGGACTTTTTAAACATTAGCTGATTCCCTGTGTTTACTTCCTTTGTTGCCTGTGCAGGAATCCTTTTTAAAACAAAACAAAACAAAAGAAAGAAAAAAATCTTTTATTTCAGACAAAACCATCTAAAGAAGGAACAAATAATCTAACACCCCATAAACCAAACATTTGCTGTTTTCCAGCAACTTTATATTAGGCTGGCTGACTTGAATAAAGAGTAATGGTGTCCATTACTAAAGCACTGAGAAGAATGAGCCGAGAGCTTGTTGTTTGGCAAAATTATGTGAAAAGTCTGTCTCGTACACTGATAGTATTTTATCTTTTCTTTCCAGAAGTACAAACAAAGAAAGTTAGAAAAGTTCCTCCAGGTTTACCATCTTCAGTAAGTACTGCTCGACAACATCGCTTTTGTGTGCGTTGATTTTTTATTTGATTTGGGGGGGGCAGAAGTGAAGCTGATTCTCAGCGCAAAGAGCATTTATCAGTAAAGACCTTAGACAAGGTAAGAAGGGTCTAAAAATCCTGTCAGGTGTCCAATCTTTGAAGTGATTAATTGCACAAGGAAGACAAACGTGGGTTGGTCATGTTGATTTCAGCAGGGCAGATTCTAAAGAACGGTCTGGAAAGATGCCTAAAGTTCAGAGAGTTTTACCTGTACGTGGGTCTGGATAGAATGAGCATTAGTTTCACGTGTTGGTTAACTTCTTTGTCAGTGTGATGATGATTTATGGATTTGCATGTTAAAAGAGATTTGTGGAGAGGATTTATGAGAAATTTACATGGGTCTCAGCCCAGAATTCAGGGAGCATATCTTTATTTTCTAGTGAAGTATCTGAATTAGGGCTGTAAAGGTAACTGCATCATTTGCTGTCTGCATGTGTAATACCAGGTGTCAACCAACGGAATCCAGCTGTTACCAAAAGCATTATGGGTTATTTAATAAAGATATAGCTGATAATTGCCAACGGTTCCCCCCCCCTCCCCATATGATATATTCTTGCAAAGAATATCCTTGATTAATTCTTTGTGAAAAGAAATGTGGGCACTATCCCAGGCAAACAGATGCATCTTTTTCAATGTTTACTTTCGAATCTATATCTCATGCAATCAGAAGCTGATATTTCTGTTCAGGTGTCTGAAATCCTTTGTTTTGTGAGCCAGATATTTTTTGTATTTATATTTTTCATTCTCTAATATGTAACAAATTCTTTTTCTGAAAAATTGAAAGAACATACATTATATCTTTTAAGAATAGCTATCTAAGAGTAGGGTATTATCAATTTATGGCAGCCTTAAAAAGAAATGAAAGGATATTACAGTAAGTATATCTTGTAAGTATTAGCACAGCTGAAAAAGGTATTTTACTCAGACTTTCCTCTTACTTTGATACATGGCACATATTATCTGTGTTACTTCTGGGCTAGCAATGTATCAGATGAATTTTCAAATCAATGACTATAAACAAATAGTAAACCATACACGAAAAAATTGACCTGACAACCATATTTACTTAATCTACAAATACGGGTGTTAGGAAGAGTTAAGTGTTAATCGGTCTTGCAAAATATGTGAATAAATTGGCATATTAATTTAAGATAGTTTTTTTTTCTTTTGTTTTTACTGTAAATCACTAAATCATTTACTGAAATTGGAGATTAAACTGATATACTTTAAATAGGCTTCATTTAATCTTGTGGCTGTGACAAAGGGACCCTCACTGATTTAGGAATAATGAAACTGTAACCTCAGCACTAGAGACATGCATGAATATCATCATTTCAATACACCAAACATTGGGCTCCGGATGATACTACACAATATCCCAGATATGAATGTTATCATTTTTATATGTCGGAATGCAACAATTGTGAAATTAAGGTTAATAGCATAATACTAGGCATTTTTTAAAATTAAAAGGTAGATACTATACATGCATTTTGAGTTTACTTAACTTTCTGGCTTTAAAGAAATAACTAATATCCCCCCTGCCAAAAGGTTTTTATGAATACTTTTATGCTTCAAGTTAGCGGTGGATTTAATTTAGATGAAACTTTAGCTTTTAATAGCCTTTATGACAACTTCAAATGATATATTCCTCACAGCTGTTTACATTTTGAAGCAAGCCAGTACATAATGTGGATAATATTAAACTCAGTCGAATGTACCTTTGAATGTTCTGGAAAGGCAGAAAAGCTTTGTGCTGTAAAAGCCACATACTTGCTGTAAGGCAAAAATACTTAAAGATGCAGTGCCTTATTTTCAGGTTTCTAAAAATGAACTGTTAGCTCTTTCTAGTACCCAGAATTATACTGGTTTCTTTGTAATACATAGGTAAATCTGCGTGGTATAATGCCCATTTTTTTCTCTGCTTTATTACACTCAGACAACAGTTTTCCACAATTTGTTATGATTTCAAAAATATTTCCCCATACACAGTTGCCCACTTCAGGACAGTTATATTGATGTGCCTGTATCCTTGCTGTAAGGAGGAAGTCTGAGTATGATGGTACCTGTTGTCTACTCTTGCTGTCCCAAGAAGGTTGACTGATGTTTCTATTAGGAACAGCTACATTCAGGGTCTAAAAACTCTGCTGTGGGCAAATTCTACCTCAAGAGCCAGAAACAATTGTTATATTGTTTGCTGAAGGGTCTTAAGCACTTTGCTTCTTTTAATTATTTTTTAAGAAATCTATTAATATGCAGAATTGAAGTACTTAACTACTCTATGATCCCTAAAATTAATCATTTAAAATAATATTTTGGTTTTTCTCATCCAAATCATTCTTAATGTGGACTACCCTCTTTCAGTATTTGAAATTGCCTTTAGCCAGGTTCCCTGTTAATTAAAACATTTGGCTTTTTTTTTAAATAGAAACTGTTAGCATCTCAGAACATAGGAAAATTTACATGTACAGCATGTACGGTGATGTCAATATATATATGTGTGTGTGTGTGTGTGTGTGTGTGTGTGTGTGTGTGTGTTTGTATTCTTAGAAAGGTATAACACTGTTATTGAATAAATGGATATATAAAAATATAACTTTAGCTTTGTTCTCTACATTGATATATGTTGTAAAATGTCATTAAAAACTCAATAGATTCTGAATGAGCAACTGTTTTTCTCTTCAATGTTATAAAAGAGTCAGAATATATTTAGGTGATACATCTTGTCACATTAGACCACCAGGACTATTATGCTAGATAAATAATATGCATTTATAAATTGGCTAAATAGATTATACTGTTCTTAACTGACAGGGTGAAAATATGGCCATCTTTATCTTAAAATACTTCATTTTTAATATTATTTATACCATACATTATAAAGATTGTTCTGAGCACAGCTATAGTAGGTTAATATATTAAGGGTTTTATAGAAAATGTTTATGATTAACTGTAATACATGCTGTATTAACTTTCTGCCTTTCACCAAACAAAGATGGTTTATTTTGACAGCAAAGGAAATTAAACTATGAAAATAATAGTAAGGGTCCAAGTTGAAAGTAGAATCAGGAAGTTTAGAGTTAAAGCTGAAATATCATCCTTAAAAATCCACCCTATTGTGACTAGATGCATTCCAAACAGCAAATGATCTGCCTTGTCTTTATTCAGACACTGCACTGGCTGGCGGTGGGGGGGATGTAAGTCTGGCCTTCATAGCGAGCCTTCAGTCTGGCAGAATGAATGAATGACACTTTTCATCTTAGGATCTCAAAGCACTTAAGAAAAACTTTGTAGCTGAGCCCATTTTCCCACTGCAGTGCAGCCACCACGGAGGGCTGAAAATACCATTTATCGTACAATTGGGCTAGAATAAAACTTCGGAAGCCTAAAAACTAGACTTAAACTGGGATATAGGTCTCAAACCATTGTACCTCATGTCAAAACCCTCTATATTTACCATATGTCATGTTAACTAAACAACCTCCCTGGGTAATCAGTATGCCACTTCATATAGACTGTTCAAATTATCTCTATCCAACATATTCATAGTGCCCTTTGTGAAGAATATCTCCTCTTCTCCTGTCTTCATGGTTTCAGGAGCTTGCACTGATTTCAAGTTTCATAATTTGAATGCGTTTTCCACATCATCAGTTTGATGTAAGTTTCAAAGCATCGGACTGTGGGAGTCGGGAGACCTAGGTTTCACTCCAAACTCTGGATTACTCTGTTAAGACACTGCTTTGTGTCTCAGTTTCTCATCAATAAAGTGAGAAAACAGTACATATTTATTTATAGTGTAATATCTTTGGGGAAGGAATCTCTCTTTCTTAAACCAGATTTACACTACAGATTTCAAATGACATAGCTAAATCAGTCAGGAGTGTGAAGAAATACAATCCCTGGCCAATATAGTTGAGCCAGCAGAAGCTGCTAATGTAGATGGAATTATACCAATAAAAGCTCAGTTTTTCAGGCTTATCTTGTTTTTCCCCCCCATAATACAGGATGGCTTTTACTGTACCAGAACAAAGAGCAGGTTTGCTACTGTAGCTGCATCCGCACTAGGAGTGCTTTGCCAGTATAATGTATTCCTAGTCTCGTAAAGCACTTCTACTATAGAAAAACCTATATACTTGTGCAGTGTCTAGCATAAGAAGACTGTAATTGTTATTTGGACCTGTAGATATTACCACAAAAATTAGTACAATACTCACCTTTGTAAAGTACATTGTAATCCTTCAAGGAAATGCTCTCTGTAAGAGTGAAGTATTGTTGCTATCCAGCATGTTACAGTCCAGACTATTCTTGATTATATTATAATCAAGAATAGTTATATTGGCATTATAAGAATGCCAATATTCTTGTATTGGCATTTCCTTATCCTTGGTTTTCCCCCAAGTTTCCTTTATCTTTTAATCTAAAGCTTTTAACCATTATGGTCAATGGTAGTTTCATCATATCTGTCCTTTTTCCTAATATCTATATATAATAATAATATATAACAATACATTAAGTGTCCATGAAGTGAATCCTGACATTGCTTATTTTCTTATCTTGACGACTGGGAAACTGAGTGCAAAATACAGTGAGCTATGCTGTCCTCACATTTTCATATGTGGATGAGCTGAACGTTTGGTGTAAGACTAGGTAATATTCAAAAGTGAATCCTGGTTCTTTTCTTAACCCTAGATCTCCTCGGTACCTAGAAAGTAAAACTGTAGGGCTGGCTAAGCTATCTTTCCATCACCAAGGACTCCCGTCACCCTCAAGCAGCCAACTAAACACATTTTGTAGCTGCTTTGCATGTGTTGAGACCCAAAATATCCCACTGAGGTCTGAAATCAAAAAGGCCATTTCTTAGTCACCTACCTGAGAAAGAGCTGTTTGAACTGGATATTTTTGCTCTGATGATTTGTGTTGTTATAGTATATATGATATTAAGCACCTGCTCTATCCTCTGCACTGGATAAGATATATTCTATGCCTCTATGAGTTTACAGTCTATACTGGATACAGACAAAATGACTACAGCTTATGATACACCAGATGAAAGTTTTGTTTCTATCTCTATGGGTTTGTCAGGACACTTCTTGAAACACCTTTAAATAGGGAAGTGAATGGACATTAGTGACGATGCCATTCCAAGCATAGGATACACACTGGATGAAAATGGGCATATAGGAATAAGAAGAAAGCAAAAGTTAAAAGTCAGGCTAGAATTGACATTTTCTAAGCTTAGGTACTATCCACGATAGTGCCTTTGCACCAAGGAACCAAGGGTCAATGATGTTCTTGGTTGCCCAGATGTAAAATCTACTGGGAGACCTTCCAGGTACAAACAAACAAACAGAAAGTTGAGGGTATCAAGGTAACTTTAAAAGGACTGAGAAATCACCCTCTGATGATTAGGATTCATGTTGTTTATGCATAAGGCATCATCATTAGTTTGGTATGGCTTTGAAATAAATGGGTAAGAAGTTAAACACAGCTGTCAGACTAGATAGTCAAGAATGCAATGTGCCTGAATTCCAGTCCTAGGGTAAGATCAGGGGTGATTGGGATTGAAGAGGGAGAAGTTTGGAAAAAAAGGGAAATCAGGACTTCATCCCTGCATACTCACATGCTCACAGACTTTTTAACTCCTGAGAATGAAATCAGGTTGCCTTTTCTAACAGTGGATGCTTTAAAGCTTGTTACCTTTCCCTGAAATAAAGCATTGAAGTTGAATGAGCTATTCTACTTGGTTGTATGAGCAGATCTGCACAGTCAGGGCATTTTCTGACAGGGCAGGGACACAAAATGACCCAGCTCAGATCAAAGATAGACGGGCATTAGGACCCAGCCATTGCCACCACTGCCTCTCCCCGCTGTGGCATGGCATGGCAAAGCACCTCTCCACCAGAGCCTACATGCCCAACAGTGTTGCGGCACAGGGAGACATCTCTACTGCCGAACGCTGCTGAAGCCAGGGCTCTGCGGGCTGGATCCAGCTTGTGGAGCATAGGTTGTCAACCCCTGTACTAGATAGCTTGAGTAATATGTCTTCTTCTGCTGCAAGTATTTTTTGTTTCCTGTGTAGAATGATGTTAGTCTTATAAAAAGCATTATCAAATGCAATAATAGTATCATTTACCAGTTCTTAATCTGTTCCATACAAAGACACTCCTTTTCCCATTGGGACCACCCTGTGCCCCCTTGCCCGTCTAGCTGGAGCATCCCGTCAGTTCTGTTGGAAGGCTGGGTAGGAGTAACACCTGGACACCTGTTCATGGCCTGTCTGTGCAATACCAGTTTAAAGATCTGTACCATACTCAGTCCCCAGACAGCGGAATTAGAAAAAGTTGGTTCTGATCAGCAAGAATTCAGAAATGTTGAACCACTTTCAAGGAAGTCCTGCAGTCTTGTCTGAACTCAGGTACTTAAAAACTTTGTAACATGAGCACCAGAAAATTACAGGACCAGCAGTAGTTCCTCATATTGACTGACCACTGTTTCATATAAAACAGTGATAAGTCTTGCTTTTATCGAAGTTCTCAGTTTTAGCAGCCTAATCAAATACCTTTTCCTGTTCCACTGGCAGCATCTTTGCCATGACAGCTGTTTGGCAAATTGGACAATGAATCCAAATGGCTTAGAGTGCAGTCCTAGTCACAAGGCTGCTGTGTTTTGCTGTCATAACCTGAATACCATCAGTGCACATACAGCAAGTACTGGGAGTCTTCCCACACAGACAAGGAAATATGGAAAGTTATGCAAAAGACAACACAACTGTAGTTTAATTCAATTGCACAGTTTCCACTGATTGTAAAATCACACCAGCAAATCTAGTAAGTGGCAGCCAAATAAAGTTAGTAAATTAAAAAGACTCTGTAGTGTCCCGTCAAGAAACTCTGTACAGCTCCAGTACTTCCTTGAATTTTATTCATTGCTTCTAATGGGCAGAAAAAATATGTTAGATGTACAGATTATGGTTTGAGATTTTGATTTTGGTAAGCAGCTGATTCTGTAAAGTGAGATGCAAATAAAAAGTGGACAATGTATATAGTACAATGCTGTCAGCATTTGCTTTTGTGGGATTGATTCTGATATGCATCTGATTATATTAATTGACATTCTAATAATCAGCGGACACTGTATTGAGAAGTAAAGGCTTGCCTGAACTCTGCTAAACAGCTGCTCCTGAACACCTGCAACTATGTCATGAATTCACCAGCTGACTGCATCATTGGAGAAGGAAACTGCTATGAATTGTCTGAAGATCAGGAAAGCATATCCCACATATAGGGCATAAATGGCAGTTGGTATTTCCTCAAGTCTATGAGGGTTAGTAGTGGTATGATGCTCAAATGACTTTCATGTTTAGACAGTTGCCATTTAATTTAAAATCTTTTGTCTCCATCTCTGAAATATCTGTGTACAAGGCCCAGAATCCTTAGCCAGCTTCTGCAATAGCCCTTTGATATATCAAGGCAGTGGACAAGCATTTTAGTATATGTCTGTGTCCATCAAAGAAAGTCAGACTAGAATGCATATCAGAAAAATCATAAGGAAGATGACTGTAACTACATGAAGACTAGCATATTTTTATGGGTGTTTTTTCTTAAGCATGGGGAAGGAGGAGGGATTTATGACTTCTCAGGAAAGCATGATACATAGGTTAAGAAGCCAATTTTTTACTAAGCTATTATTTCTATTAGCTGCCATTATAGGAAGGACCATATAAATATCAGGGGGAGAAGTTGCAACCAGATCAGTTTTGGCTATTTTCCTAAGCAATGTTGTAAGACAGGGGTTTTCAACCTTTTTTTGGTTGGTGTACCCCCGGCGACCAGTCCAGAAGCAGGGAGGTCAACAAGGTGGGGACGGGGACGCTCCCCCACCGGCAGATCGATGAGTTGGGGGTGGGGGGGCAGTGTTCCCCACAGCGAAACCAGAAGTGAGGTGGCAAACCTGGAAGTGCCAGTGGTGAAACCAGACGTGCCCCCCACTTCTCCACACTGCTGCTGCGTACCCCTGGGGGGCTTTCCAAGTACCCCCAGGGGTATGCGTACCCCCAGTTGACAGCCCCTGTTGTAAGAGGAAGCTTTTGCCCTGAAGAATTAAGGTCAAATTAAAAGCTGGGGAGAAGGTAAATATTGTTTTTGTTTAATTGATAAAGAAAAAGGTATAAAGAAATGAAATGGCGACTGAAGTGGCCCATATAAAGTCTGTGGAAGTGTCAAAGAGTTGACACAATTCTCCATAATTCCAGTTTTAACCACAAGAGCACCCACCTTTCTTCAGTACATTTCAGCATTGTCCTAAACCTTCTCCTCAACAACCCAGTTCTGCCAAATGGGGGGGGTTTCAAACTAATTTGGATGTCTGTTTCCTGTTGGTTCAAATGCCTCTCTTGCTGCCTGTAGTCTACCCACTATGAAATCTACCTTACAAAAGTAACAGTATGACGAGTTCTCAACATCATCACTGCTGGCAGTATCTTCTGGGCTGGATGCCATCTTCAAATGTCATGCATTCAGGGGCTTCCCCGGGGTTAGAAGTGTGCAGTGTGTTCTGGGTTGTCACTGACCCAGGGAAAGCCTGAAGTACTTGAAGTGAAAATGGCAGCTGGCCTAGCAATGAATGCCAACCTAGCTAAGAATCTGTTATGGGTCTGGTAGAATATCAGCAAAGGTAGTGGGATCTGTTGGGGATGGAAAGGATCTTCGGTTAAATCAGAAAGAGGGGAAAAAAGAATAGCAAGATTGGGCCGAGTTAGGAAGTGCATGCCAGGAACATCAACTAGAGCTAACAGTATTCAGAAGGATAGAAGGAGAATATGGGATCGTGTAGGAGTATTTCTGCAGCAGATAAAGAAGAAAGAACTTCTGTGAAGAGCTTGGTAGAATATTTTATATCATTCAGAATTATTAAATTGTTCAGGAAATACCGAAGAATGATCAAGTGAGGGCAGAGGTATATAGCTTAGTCCAGAGCTGTTTGACCAGTAGACTATGTAATACGCTGCTTCTGAGCACTGTTTAGGCCTCCCCTAGTTAGCAGTACTGTTGATATTGTTAGTAGTACTAACTTGTGTGCAGCTGATAGCAGCAAATGACATGTCCTCTTTGCTCTGAAATCCCACTCCCACTGGACCACATTATATACCCCAGTGACCACATTATATAACATGGTGTTATGGGTCCAGAAATCTGTGTGTGTCCACTTCATGCTCTGTGACGTCTGTGCATGCACCACAAGCAATACTGTTTTGCATCCTATTTCTATTCAGCTCAGCCAAGGGCGGGATTTAACCTTTAGTTCATTTTTTCAAACAAAAAATCTGTTCTTCTGTATCTTCCTTAATTTGCAATAATTCCCCAAACTTTTTTTCAAGTAATTAACTAAGCCACAACCCATTGCAAACTAATGAATTAGTTAGCTAAAAAATGTTCTCTAGGAAACTACCTGAAATTGTGAGAAATCAGAATTGCATTCCAAACAGAGAGCTGTGTGTTGGTATCTTTTTCTTTTATACAGATTGGCACTCAGTGAAGTTGTTGTTGTTTTTTGTAATATATTGTGCAAAATATTTTAAACACCAAAAATCATTTGAAAGGAGAAAGCATTTTTCATGCTTTGGTCTTAAGCATTTCACTTCTAAGAGAATGCAATATAAATTAATTTGGTTCAAAAGGTACAAGTCTGTAGGTCCAGCACAGCAATATTGAATAATTATGACCCATTCATAGCTGGTATCATAGGTGTATGATTATTTGGGATTTTTGCTTTACTTGAACATATACTCCCTCTTCAGAGTAATGTAGGTAGTGCAGAGGACAGTGTTTTTCATGGACATAGGGTTCTGGTCAACAAATACAGAGAAAGTCTTAAGGATCTGGTAGAAGTGCAAACTGAAATACTAAAAGCAACCAGCATTTTTTTAAGGCAGCACTTTCTGAAATGCTGATTATTCGCTGTGGCCGCTCTAGTATTCGTTGTATAGAACCATGCCTATTAGAGCTTACCTGTGGGGAGTTTATACATATTCCTTGGGGTGAAATGTGACGTTTTAACCATAATGTATTGCCCCCCACCCCTAAATTGAACATTTTTTCCCCTCTAAAGTTTCATAAAGCATATTTATTTCTTCTTGCCACAATGACTCTAAAACTCCACTTCTAACAAAGTAGAATGAAAGACTGCACTTTCACTTCATGGTAAATGTACATTTAGAGGAGTTGCTTCTTGAAGCAAGAATAAAAATGAGCAAAATTGTCATTTGGACCCAGGTTTGCCAAATGTCCATTAAGGCCACTGGAATGTACGTGCAATCTTAGCCATTGCAGGAGTTCAATGTTCTTTTCTTTTTTATGTTGTTAATTAAACGTACAAATGAAAAAAGAAAATAAAAGCATATTTGTAAGTTCCATCCTTTGAACCATATTCTGCCTGCAGTTATCTCATTTTTAATTGCAGTTCCTTCGGAGGCATGCAGGAGACTTTCATAAGTGTAAAATTTAGCCCTTAATTTTAACTGTGAACTTAGGAGTTAATTTTTAGTAGGTTTAGTTTATTTTTATATTCACTGACTAGTTTGTAACTTTTCCTTAAATATTCCTCCAGCATTGTATTCAATCTAAGCACTGTCGTCTTCTCAAATGTCTGACTAGCCCAGCTCACTATGTGTTCTTAGAAATCAGTTAGGCATTTAAATCCATTTGTGTATTAGTTATTTCAAACCTTTTGTTTTAAATACTACTTTGGGGCTTCTGTGTATAGGGGGTTATTTGGTCTCTCTCGTTTTATCTTTTTTTCTTCCATGTTAGGACCATATGGACACAAAGGGTGGGTCGCATAAGAAACAACATTAACAAAAAAGTAAGCCAGAAAGTTTAAGGGATCCTGCCAGGATTTAAGTACTTATCGATTTGATCTACTTAAGTTTGTTAGAAAAGTCTTTATGTTTATGTTTCTTTATACCAAACAGTTATTTTTGCTCTAATGGAGGGGGTTTTGTGCATTTTCACTGAAAAAGTGAATGTGCAAAATGCTTTTGTCACTATAATTAAAAAATGGTGTAAATACCACTAATTATCATTAATGTTTTAATATTTAGTTAAATATCCATGGAATTCCCTTGGCATAAAATATATTAATCTTACAGAACACTTGTGTTCGTGAAGGCTATTTTTTTCAAAGGAATTCAAAATGTTTGGCAGTCTGAACAGGTTATTTAACCAACAGCAGAGGGAAAAAGAGCCTTAAGCATCTTTTCTTGAGCAAGCGATATTATTGTTGGTTGTGTAGCACATAGCCAGGTACCAGGACCTCATTGTGTTTGCCACTGTACACATCTAGACCAAAAAAAAAAAGAGAAAACCCCTGCCCCAAAGGCCTTACAAATGTAAATAGGCATTGGCCCTATATTTGGACAATATCTCAGTGTCTGGGTTTTTTTCAACAGAAAAAAAGTAATGACTTGAGTTTCTAGATTTTGTTTTAGCATACCTTAGCACTCACGCAGAATGCTACGATAAACAGGGATATCTATACCTAAATCTAGATAGATATAGATGCATATAGAGAGATATCTATCGATTGATCAATCGATAGATGGATATTTAAATACTCCTATTTCTCCACTTTCAACCCTTCCCTTTCACCTTCTGCCCTCTTGAACTGTACCCATCTTTTCTGAAAGGGCTAAACAGGTTCTCTGTAAATCCTGTCTTAATTGTCCACAGGAGGTCACTGTTGAGTACCACGTGCCCCCCTTTTCCCTGCAAGGACCAAATGAGTTACTTAAGGAGCACCTTGCAGGAAGCTTGGCGGGGAGAAAGACTCAGGGCTGGTGCTTTATCATCATCACTGGCTATTTGCATTTATGTTTCTTTTATTAAAGTAGATATGGTTTAAAGGTTTTTGTATTTCCTAAATTCCTGGCAAATAACAGGACTGTTTATCCAGATACTTTAGGTGTACTCATAGATCTACTCAGTTTCTAACCTTCATTTTTGCCGTTAAAATCTCATTATAAGGCTACAACTAAATTCTTAAACAGGAAAGTGTATCTGTCAACCAGAAACCTAAAGTGGTTTAGATAACTTTTGCGTTTTAAACCAGATTTGCATATTACACATGATCTGACTATGTTTCCAGATGAGAACATCTTTTCCCTGCCAAATACAAGCCACAAAGTGACGATGCAAAGTTAAATTGTCTGGTTCAAGTCCAGTTTGGCTGAGCTAACCCCTTCCTCTGAGTGGCCCTAGATTTGTATTTTGGTCTGCAGCAATATGATATTTCTCAGGGAAAGTTTGACGGCCCCTGGGTAGACTGGATTTAGCCAGCCCTCATTTGTTGTCATTGCCACCTTGTGGATTACAAAGAATATTGGTTTTCAGCTGACTTCCATTTAATTTTGGCTCTTTTTTTGCAACCACACTTTGGCAATAGTGTGTTAGAGTCCTTAACCAAAAAGATCCTCTAGTTTGCTCTGCAACACCTCATTTCTCTACTCACAGTTCATTTATGATTCTGATGAGAGTGTTTTTTTCAGGAAACACACATTTCACTTTTTGACCTAGGAGCATCTGTTAGAATTTTTTTAAAAAAAATACTACTTTGGCATTCTGGAAGTGTTAATGTCTTTCATATCTGTTTAATGCTATTTAGGGATATTTATGATCACCTCTTGGTTACTTGGGGTAAAGTGTGTTGCAATTTTTTTCAAACAGACAGGAAAGCATTCATATGAGGAAACAGATTGCTTTAAACATGTGCTTCCTGTGACAGTAAAAAGAACAAATTAGATTTAACACTGTGTAATGAATGCATAAATGTGTACGTTTAAGCTTTTAAAAGCCTTGCATTCCGTTCTGGTCTAAACAAAAATCAAAAGTCACCTATTAAAGAGCAGAAAAGTGGATTATAAATCTACAACCAAACCTGTTTATATTTCACAAAGCAATTCTGATGCAATTTGTCCGTTGAACCCAGATTTTTTTTCCAGTTATGTCTTTTGTATTGGGAAAATTCAGTCTTTCGGGACTTCTTTTCTAAGAACTAATCCAAACAGTGCATTATGGCAATGGGACACACAAGACAAGGTGTATTTACACAAAAAGGCACCTTTGATCAATCAAAAAAAGGACCAGAAATTTTGTATTGATTATTAAACTCACACCAATGAGAATATATAGTTATGTAATAATATATTATATTTAAGTAATGAGATTTTCCTTGAGTTGTGTCTAGCCTTTATTAACTACAGAAGATTTGCCACCAACTCTGTATTTTCCCTTCTGTGCTAATCCCACTCCTTTAAGGCTCTGACGTGTAGTCACCAAAGAGCTGGGCAGGGACCTCCCTTGGAGTATCCATAGTTTGGGGACATCTGACTCTTGCATTACACACTGAGACACTAATATCAAAACAGACTACTTATAGTTGCACAGTAGGATAGTGTTTCTTTTGGCCGACATGCTTGAAATGAAATGGGCATACTGCAGTCATCTTGGCATCAGAGGTGGGATAAAGGAAGCAGGGGGAACAAAATCAGACTGTGAATGCACTCACAACTGATGGCTAGCTTCCTTTTTTGTGACACTGGTCTGTAGTGAATCTGATTACTTTCTTTTTTAGGAACAAAAAAAAAAAAAAAGCCATCACTGAGAGTTCGGTGGCCCAGGAAGCAGCCTGGAAGCACTTACTGTATTTTCTCGTGCTGTTGACCTATACTTCATTTCTTCAGGCTACTTTAGCTGCTCTGATGTGCTACCAGCACCATGTGCAGAGCGTATACAGTAATTGAATTCTCACTGGAAATGTGATTGAAAGGGAATTCCAGCACACAGAATGTATTTTCTAGCATATTAAAAAATAAGGGAAAGCTATAGAATGCTATAAAGAAATATATTTAATTATCACTCACCTATTAGCGGGTGGAACCTCTTCTGAATCATAGCTTTAAGAACTCACTATGAATTATTTTAAATGCCTGCCTTTGCTTTCTTTCATTGTTTTTTCTTTTGAGATGCATTTGGAAAAGAATTAAAGGCAGTTTTTCTCTCCCTCCACCTAACTGGTTGCCTCCTGTTTTCTCTTTTTTCAGAGAGTTTCTAAAAAACATGAAATGGCAAAACTATTCAGGTGGAGGGGACAAGTGGGCTTGTGTTTCGCTATTGACCACCAAACTGTTTCTAAGTCGAGTGAGAATGCCAGCTTATCTGTTTCCACTGAGACTGACCTGTATTCAGTACAAAGATGTCCACAAATGGAGCAAAATGCCAGTGAGAAGGACCAGTTTCTGGCAATCCTGAAATTGTGAGGGGCTCTAGGAGTTCGGGCTAGAATGCAGTTTGTTTGATAATTAGTGCACATCTCCTAAGACTTTGAGAGACTCGTGTTTAACCTTTCTGCTACCACGTTCTCACATAAAATGAGCACGCACCTTTTATAATTCTCCAACATTTAAACAAATATTTTTGAACCATCTCTATGCAACAGGTTTCTAAAAGATTTAGAGTCTGCAGTAGGTTTCCAAAAAAACTTCATTTTTCTTATATTTTAAATGTTCTGTTTGTGCAAAATTTTGAGAATCACCATAAGGGCTTCTTTGCATTTTTAATTTAGTAACTAACATATGAATAAATTTGCATATTAATTAGTTGCAGATTAAATCATGCATACATAATTGCCTCCTTACTGTGTTTAATGTTTGTCAAAATCTCCAGCCTGGTTTGATGGATGTCGTATGAAAGATTACAATTTGATGTACCCTTGGAAGTATTTACACCAATAATGCTGGATTCTTAATAGCAGAATTCTCTAGTTATATACAGTTACTAATAAACATGTAAGATAGGTGCATGTCCCTTTTGCCTAGATTTTTTTCCTTGCACCAAGTCATTTACTATTCATAATCATTAATGCATCTCCTAATTATACAGCATATGTCTGTTAACCATTTCATTGCCAATCTTTGGGCTGCAGTGTCTCAATTTTTAATAAAACTTGTATTATTTGGGGCACTCTTTAGCGAATCACTTTGCCTCTAACCTTAGCTGTCCCTCCAGCTTCATGTAGGGTGCAATATGTTGAGGAAAAGCTTAAAATATACTTTGTGTTTTAGCACTGAAGTTCAAGAAATGATCTGCACCTAATTAATGGCTGAAGGGTTTTCTTCAGTGGCTATTGCAGTAAATAATGAAGGACATACAAGTACAAAAATATTCAATACTGAAAGCATTGCTAAAGTAATACTAAGTTTAATCACCATTAAAACAAGGAAAGGTGGTACATAAAAAAGACAGATTCTTACTTGCCACACCCTCTTACTTGAAGCAATGAATTTGGCTCAGTATGAACATAACAGAGGGGTACTACTCCTCTTTTTCCAATTCATCCCATTGTACCGAGGCATTATCTTCTGCGGCTTTCAGAGCAAGGGGCAGGTTTGCAGATTATACACAAAATGCAATACCTAATATGTAAGAGCTGCCTGTGAACAATTACCCCCATCTTTCCCCATCCTGAAATGGACTGTGATTGCTGATTTAAAAGGGGTTTTCCTCTTTAGTTGTATGGAAACTCTAATTCATATTTCCATAACAATTGGATGGCAATGCTCAAAAATCTTGATTTAGCTCCCTAACACACCCTTCTCCCCCTAGCCCTGAATCATAAGAATGGCTAAAAAAGCATACAAGCTTTCAAAGATATATGCATTTCAGTTACTGTCGAGGGTCTGGAAACTTTAGAGCACAGTCAGATTGTGTTTTCAAGCTTGAGTCCACAACCAGGAGGGCTAGAAACTTGTTTTATTTTTCGTGAAATCTGAACTATCGGATAAGCCCAGGGTTCTCTTATCTGGGGCTTTAGGAAAGAAAAACAAAAATATTGAGTCTCATGATCCAAAGGCTTGACTACACTGCACTGGCTGTAGTAGCGAGTGTTTCTCTCTCTCTTTTTTTTTGGGGTCTGGATATAAATTATCCACTTCTTAAGGAAGAGCAGTTATGTAGGATTTCTGAATAACCATGTTTTGATACAAATATCATCTCCAATGTGGTTTTGCACTTAAGTGAGAATTTGAGCAATCAAGAGGAATGCTGGTCCTGTACTATGAGCAGGAGGTGGAGGTTCTCTTCCCTCAGCTCCACCATTTACCTGCTGTACTGCTTCCTGTAAGTCCCCTCCCTCTGATTCAGTTTCATCTTCCAATTTTGCTCCCTTTTATTATGTAGACTTTACCTCTTCAGGACAGGAACTGTCTCTGCTTAGAACAATAGAATGACAGTCCAGATGGAAACTTCTAGGCACTACCATTACATAAATGTTTTAAAAAATGTGTTGGATGAATGGATATTTAATAGTATTATTCACTTGTACAAGAAGAAGTAGTTTGGGAAGTAATAGTATACATATCCTAGGCATTTTACTGGTGACGTGTGGGGACATTTGTTCTGTACTATGTACTTACAACAGAATCTCTGGCCGTGTCCAGATGAGTGAGCACGTGCCTGTTGCTGCATCTCAAAGCAGTTGGGAGATGCCACAGAAGGCACGCTAGGAAAGAAAAAATGTTCCACGCGCTGCATATTTTTGGCACAGACTCTAAATTTGATACTGGGAAATCCTGGTATTAAAAAAAAAACACACGGGGAAAAAGTGGTGCAAGGCATGCTCCTGGAGCATGCCTTGAAGCAACCAGGGATTGGGTCCTCCAGAGAGGTGCCCTAGCATCTGGCCAGAGCGTGTCTATGCCTGCCGCATGTCCCTGCTGCTTCAGCATGCTGGAGGGAATAGAAGTGGGACAAGGCTGCAGCAGTGGCCCGAACCCTGGCTTTGTCCCCAGTAAGTGGGGACACATGGGTGGGGGGGACTGTGGGTGGATGGGGGAGATTGTGTGTGTGTGGAGCTGGAGGGACTGTGGGTGGGGGGAACCGTGGGGGTTGGGGAAACTGCCACCTGACACCCAGAGGCTACATGTGGTGCACAGCACTTGCCCAGCCTGGTGGCATGTGCCTTTGAACATAACTGGGCCAGCTTTTGCTGCCACCCAGGGCCCCCAGCACAACAGGCAGGAGCTGTGTGCCATCGGGCCAGGTCAACTCCTGCCTCCATGGAGCCGGCCCAGCCTGACGACAAGTGGGGCACATGCAGACAGGAGCCAGCCTGGCTGGATGGCACAGGACTGATGCCTGTGGTGCTGGGGCCCCCAGTTGGCAGCAAGAGCTGGCCTGAGTCCACTCAAAAGCGTGCACCAGCAGGCTGGTGCCATTTGCAATGTGCAGTCCCCAGGTCTCAGGCAGCACCATGCACTGCTGGGGGTCTCTGCCAGCCGTGGGCCATGCGCGCCCCAATGTCCTGCTGCTGCTGCAGGGGTGCTGTCTGTCATGTTGGGGGTGGGGCAGGCAGGAGACCCACCTGTCCTGAGCAGTCTCCCCCACCCCCACACAGTCTGCCCACACCCACAAACCCCACACTCCCAAACCACCCCACAATCCCTGCACCACCCAAACCCCCAAACAAGCCTGACACCCTGCCACAAGCCCTACACCCCACCATAAACCTCCTCAATGTCTTCCCACAAACCCTACCCCCACCCCCCACACTCCTTTCCCCCAAACCCAACATCCTGCTGGCAAATCTCACACCCTGCGTGCCTAGTCACCAGATGAGACAGGACCTGCTGGCAGCAGCCACAGCTTCAGGGGCAACAGCCACACTGCAGCCCTGACCCATGCCCACACTGGTGCTAGGAAATGTGGCCCCAGCCTAGGGGGAGAGGCCACAAGAGGCTTAGAGGCCCCTGCCCCCTAGAGCAGCCTGTGCAGGGGGAGGCTGACTTGGAAAGGAAGGGGGCTTGGCCAGCCCAGTCCCTGAGCCACAGTTAAGGGCTTCCCAGGAACCGCATGGGTATCGCTGGGGCCTGGGCACAGGTACAGGGAGCAGAACAGGAAGGGCTGGCACTGCTCAGAGCCACAAAGCAGTGGGTGGGACAGCTGCAGCGGGACTCGTGTCCTGGTGCTGGGACAGAGCTGCTGCCATGAGGAGGCTATTCGGGGCAGGAAGGGGCTGCAGGTCAGGAGTGAGGGGCACTGGTGGGGCTGTAGGTTGGGAGTGAGGGGCAAAGGCAGGGACAGGGTACTGGCATATCAGTGCTGCTCAGTGCCCCATGAACTGGTGAGCAAAGGGGGCAAGGACAGCTCTGATTTTTCTATGATAAAAAAACCAAAAACAAATGCCAAAATGTATAGATATTTTGAATTTGTTATATGATGATGATAGAGGCACTGATAGGCACCCAAATTGCTTTAAAATTGTAAATATATCTGTCACAACCCAAGGGTATGATTTTGTTTGTGTGCGCTTTGGCACTGCTAAATTATTTCCCGCCACGAGGAGCTTTCTTTGCAGGGTGCATTTCTTAGTTGCAAAGAGAAATGCACGGTGCAAAGGAGTTCCCACCATTCGCATGCAAATTTGTGTCCCACTATTGGCCAGTTCTAAATTATTCTCACGTGGCGGCTAGTGATTGGCTTGCTAGCCGTATAAGAGGCTTCAGCAGTTTCCGCCCAAGTTGGAGAACTCCGAGGAGAACCCCGCAAGGGAGGACTCCACAACCATCTGGAGGAGGAGAACTTCACGTCTCATGAAGATCTCTAAGCGCTGTGGAGCCTATCGAACCCAGCGTGTGCCTTAAGAAGGCTATAGGGGTCTGATCAACCTCTGGCCTCCCCCCATCGCCGAGCGCAATCCTTCGACAAACCCCTTTTCCCTGCGCGCAAGTTCCACGAAGCCTAGCAAACTTCGTGTGAGTGTATCCAGAGCTCTTTTCTCCAAGTTGTTTTCTTTGGTTGATGCGACGGGCTTGCGTGTTTAGAGCCTTCAGCCGGATTGGGCTAGAGGTTCGTGTGGAAGGAACTCTTGTCTGCCTCTCTTCTTTTCTGTCTGTAACTGCAACTCAAGCAAGTTTTCCTGCCTGCACCACGACCATCTTCGGTGTAAGTAAAATAATCTTTAATCAACCGCTAAGCGTCCGTGCCTAATTCTAGCCTGCCGGGTTGCATTCCCCGACCCGGCGTGTCCGGGCTGCTGGCCACAGCCCGCCGCGCGCCCCCGAGGGCCTCGGACCGCTCCCGGCCTGCACATGGCAACGAGGATGGGATCAGGGGAAGGCACGCTGGAGCTAGAATTAGTTAAGAACTGCCCTTGGCGCAGTGGAAAACGCCAAGTAGAAAGCTTTATGGAACTGGAGGCGCATATTGCTTACGGGCAGGCGGGCGGAACGGGTGAGAGGTTTATCAGCGGACGCCTTTCGCTGAAGGGACAAGAGGGAGCTTCCGAAGACGGAGCCCCGAGAGAGAGGGAAGTGTATCTGCACCCCGCGGCATTCGGGTGTATAATGAGCGATGAGCGGGTCCTGTTCA
>NW_005841915.1:2733378-2734542 GCF_000455745.1 Alligator sinensis | reverse complement strand
AGAGCATGTGCGCTGGGACTGACATCACTCCAGCGAATAAGACCATGGCCTCACCGTCATCTATGAGATCCTGGAACCGTTCCAGTGACCGTTCACAGCATAGATAGTTGTGTTGAGGTTTATGGGCGAAAGAACATCGTCGTCCTCCGGATTCTGCTTAACCCAATGGTGAACCAACCCGTGAGTAACCTCCTTCGTCAGTTGTCACGACTGCGTATCCTGATGGAGCCAAGATTATCTAGTGATCGGGAACGTCGACACCCGACTGAGGCTCAAGGCACAAGACACCGCGAATCCGATCTTCCATCATTGCCACAGAGAACACCAGAGGAGTGATACATGTTTGGATTTCTCCTACAGCGTTCTGGACTCAATAAGCGGCAACTTCGGATTTTAGGGGACACAGGTCAATGGCGACTGGCCTATGAGTTAGGTTTCCATTATCTAGAAGAATTAGACGACGGCTCCTTGACGATTTCATCTAGTTGTGTGTGCAAGGGAGGGTTGTCCGGAGTAGCAAACACTTGTATTATATGTTTTAGAAATGATCGTATAGTTCCACGGAAACTTTGTAAATATTTTGTTATATGTTAACTTATTTTCTGAGAGTTTTGTTTACAGATCCGGAATTCAGAGTGCGTGGCGGAGAGAAGCCCCAAGAAGGATAACATCATTGGAAGAAGTGAGGGCTTGACGCGTGACTTCGCCATGACGCCCACTGAAGCCCTGATCGTGCAGTTCTTTGTTATGAATCTGATTATGTGTATATGTATTTCTGCTGGTTATTATTTGATTCGATCCCTAGAGGATGAACTTCTTACGTTAGCGAATTTTGTGTTTACCCGTTCAGTTCGACGACCCGTGGTAAGAGCTCTTGATCACCCGAGTGACAAGCGTGTAGCATAATTCAGCTGTGCCTTCAGCAAGGGGGGATGTCACAACCCAAGGGTGTGATTTTGTTTGTGCGCGCTTCGGCACTGCTAAATTATTTCCCGCCACGAGGAGCTTTCTTTGCAGGGTGAATTTCTTAGTTGCAAAGAGAAATGCACGGTGCAAAGGAGTTCCCACCATTCGCATGCAAATTTGTGTCCCACTATTGGCCAGTTCTAAATTATTCCCACGTGGTGGCTAGTGATTGGCTTGCTAGCCGTATAAGAGGCTTGA
>NW_005841915.1:2730360-2733108 GCF_000455745.1 Alligator sinensis | reverse complement strand
CCCCGCCGGCCTGCATTCCCCGACCCGGCGTGTCCGGGCTGCTGGCCACAGCCCGCCGCGCGCCCCCGAGGGCCTTGGACCACTCCCGGCCCGCACAATATCAATAAAACATTGCCCAACTGATCTCACTATATATAGTGGTGTTTAATTTTACTTGTGAAAGAACACGGATTTGGGGTATTTTAATGAGAGAATTTGGGGATTTTTATCAGAGAATTTGCAAGTGGTGGGACCTGGGAAGAGGAGCATGTCCAGGGCCAGCATCGGGGACCCAGCTTGAGGGCAATCAAGGTGGCTGACCTCCCGGCCATTTGGGGCCAGGAGGACATGGTTCGCTAGTTCAAAGTCGACCACCACAATGAGCACATCTTCTGAGCAATAGCTGCCCAGATGGCAGAGCGTGGACACCAGAAGACATGACAGCAGTGCTGCCTGAAGGCCGGCTGTGCAGCCACGGCCCACTGGCAGCTGGCCCAGAGGTATAGGAGGCTCTGCTGCAGTGCCCATACCACAGCCCAGGTGGCTGTGTAGTCCCTGTCTGGGTCTGGCAGGCACTCATCTCTGGGGCCACAGGTCCAAGGGTGAGAATGCTGTTGCAGGTGGCAGAAGGTCACAGCCAGGCAGCAGCCCCCACTGCCAGACTGCTGCAGTGGGTAGAGGGTGCAGGGGACACTCTAGGTTAGGGTTGCTTCAGCAGTCCAGCTGGCACAGGGACTAGTGTTCCCAGATACCAACTGGCCAGGCTTCAGAAGCTCCTGGGGGTAAGTAACCCTGAACTGCTTGCCAGGGCAGCTTTTTATACTGCTGGGGCCAGCACAGGTGGATGAAGATCTGAGAGGAGCTGGGCAGGACCAGTTTGCCCCAAATGGCACAATTTGCCTCACACCAAAGAGCATGTTCAGGCATGTGCGCTGAGGCACAAATGTCTGGCAAAATTTGTGCTCCTGCTATTTGAGCTGCTCCATGCACACAAGCCTACATGTGTGGACGCACCCTCTGGCTATGTCCAGATGAGTACATTTGGTTCCCCGGGGACAAATAGCAGCAGCGCACCTTGCAATGCAGCTGCTTGTCTCCAGGGAGCACACATGCCACGGGCACTCTGGCATGTGGCAAGTTACCCCAGGGGAGGTAAGGGAGACTGGGGCCAGCACTGTGCTGGCCCAGCAGCCTTACCTGGGGTCTTGGGGGCCTCCCAGGGCTGCAGCAATGGTGAGCCTGCTAGGCAGTTCCACTTTTCAACAGTGCATACTGCCCCTGGATATCCAGGGGTCAAAAAAAACCATGGAAAAAAACCCAAACAGGGGCAGTGCATGCACGGGCAGCATGCCCTTGCAGCATGGAGATCACTTGACTATGGTATGTGGTGCTGCAGACATGTTTGTGGCACCACATGCCGCACAGCTGTGCCTATCTGGACACCCGCTCTGTGTCTATTAAGTACACCCATAATTTATATATACATACAGTGAATCACTGTCTGGCCCAAACTACTCAAAAAAGAATATCCCTTGTTTTTTTCCCAAGAGATGCAGCACCCTGTCATTTCAACTAGTGAGTTTGTAAGAAAAATATTTTAGTACATTATTTTCTATGAAGAATTCCAATTAAAAAAACAGTACAAACAACCCTTTCTCCGCCACAGGATTCTACATAGTAAAAATAAAACATTATGAAACTAGTGCTCATAGACCTCACAGACTTATTCTCTAATCACAGAAGAACATAAACTGCTTAATACTTGCCACTAATTATCCTCATGCACAGTGCAATTCAGTATTAAACCACAAAAAAATGTTCAAATACCATTAAGGGACAAATCTACAAAAGCAAGAAAATAGGAAGGCCAGGCCAAATTCTGCAAAGAAAAACCTGTAGTTTGAAAGTGAGGATCCTAATAACATCTCTGGACTGAATTCAGTTGTAATGCAAGTCACATATTCGGTGTACAATAATCCAATAATGTGATACACTATGAGTTGGCATAACTGGTTAACTAGTGTAACTTCAAAAGGTGATCATTAAAAGGGTGATTTAAGTTGCCCTTATTGTGTGTGCTATCTGGATGCCAGATCAATTAAGCCACTACTATGGATTTATTTCTACATTATAGGCTAAAATTCAGTGTCTAAGACCCAAATTTTCATATAGAATGGTAACATTTACCATAAATATTGTATGAAATGGTCTTAATTAGAAGCTTTTTCATTAACAAGTTCAATAGTAAAAGAAAAAAAAGTCTGTTAGACTATTTTCCTCCTTAAGATCCTATTCCTGAAATTTTTAAAGTGCATTATTTATTATTTGGCAATCAGGACTCACAGTAGACGTGATATATTTATTAGACCAACAAGCTTTTTGCAAAAAAAAATCTTTCATTGCAAGCTTTCCGGCACAAACATCCTTCATCAGGCATTGGAAAAAAAGATTTTAAAAGTTCTCCTGGGTAGAAATGAAAGTTCATATTTCATAGGATTTTATTTATTATTTAACCCAGCACATGCCCAGAAGAGGAGTTGTATCAGTTTAACCTGGCTTGCTCAACATCTATATAGATCATGCACTTCAGCAGCACTTTTTGGCGCTGTTATCTGAGCTATTACATAAAGCTAGGTGGATAGAAAAGCTATTAGATAAAAGCGCCAAAAAGCCCCACTGAAGTGCACAATCTATATAAACAGTGGGCAATCTGAGTCGAACTGACACAGCTCCTCTTCCAGTAAAGTGCCGTGCACCCCTTTCCACCCC
>NW_005841915.1:2722663-2730329 GCF_000455745.1 Alligator sinensis | reverse complement strand
ATCCCCGCCCCCCCTCCCCCCCCCCCCCCCCCCAGCTGTCTGTCAGTGGCCTCTGTCTTCTTTTAAGTAGCTATTTACACAGTTTCCTACAAACCTTCCAACTGCTGGATTTATCCTTTACATCACAGTCCATATCTACTATATGCAGGTTTTAAGCAGCAAACTATCTCCTTGTTTGCTGAAAATCAGTAGGCTTTCTGCAGTCACCACACATCTGATAGTTTAATATCTGCTTGGGTATAATAAAAGAGAAATTTGTGGCATAGTATAGTGGGATGTGTGTGTGTGTATGTATATATATATATATATATGGTACATATATATATGTAGTAGATGTTTATATGTATTTCTGTATATGTGTGTGTGGAGAGGGAATATGGACAAATATACATTTGAGCAGCTTTAAAAGGAGAGACCGAGCTGCTGTGTGGGTGTAAACATCAGCTGTTATGATCCACCTGTAATAACAGCATGATCCTGTAGAATTGCCAGTGAGCTAAATCCCATTAATTTGAACCCTGGATGAAGCAGGGTTAAAGTTAGAGCAGCTTTGCTACACTTGTATTACTACATGATTATGCAGATATAACAGTTGCATCATAATTGCTTGTATTGCTACCCTTTGATACAGTTGTTATATCTGTTTCTGCCCATACATATACTAATCATAGTATGATATATAACAATATAATTTTTCCCTGTTTATGTTGATTAAATTCCTGCTTTCAAGAGAAATGTGTCTTTGTGATGAGGTGGTGTCAGCAGCTAACGTTTCAAACATTCCTACATCGTTTAGGACTTGAGTCTGCTTTGCCCGTCTTCTGTGACCCAGGATAGTGAGTTTGATCTTGCTATTTTTCCTTCTCTCCCTCCTTTTGCCACCTTTTCTACTCTTCTTTTATTTGCCTCTCTGTGAAGGTCTAGAGCTATTCCTTTACAATCAGATGATCTTTGCAGACCCTATTCCATGCCCACCTCTGGCCATGGCCCTTTTTTCATATGGACCTCAGCCTGTCCTTTCTCAGATTTTGGCAACAGTCTGTCTTCCTCCCTTTAATTGGACTTTTGGAAAGTTCCAAAGTTATTTGGAATTGAGTTAATTGTTGCTACGCTTTTGTTACCAATGCAGGGTGATAGAGGATTCAGAGGAATAGTTTGAAATCCACAAATAGTTTCCAGTCCCTTCAAATTTTGTGCATGCTCATGCCTCCTTGGAGTCCATCCTGAAACCACCCCCTTTCCCTGATAAGCCTGACCTGATTTAAGATCCCAGTGTTCTCCAAACTCCAGTCTTTCTTCTTCCTTAGCTTTGTTCACATCAGCTTCTGCTTCCAAAGTATTCGCTTCATCTTCAAGAGGGTTACAAATGCTCCTAAACATCATGTTTTTCCATTATACTTAGTCATGATTGACATACTTAGTTATGTGATGATTGACAACAGAGTCCACATAGATAGCTGCATTTTTTACTTCTGATCCATAGCTAAATGGTAATCAGCAGCTCAGGATGACTCAGCCTGAATTTACCCTACACCTGTGGAGAAAATGATTTTTTCATTCTCTCTGGACTCCTGAAATATAAAAGCTAGCTTTGGAAAGCATACAGAATAATGGTCAAAGCCCAGAGCTTTTCAGTGTCAATCTTAGTGGAACACTTAAAAATAGACCCCATACTGTTTTCTCAGATGTCATGCAGGCCTCTTGCTGCTTCATATTTTATATGACCAGGACCACCCCACTTGATACCAGCTGCCAACTATAAATCAAGCCATTGACTACTACCCTGTAAGCCCAAAGATCCAGCCAGTTTTCTGTCCACCTTATAGTCCATTCATCCAACCTGTACTTTCTTAGCTTGCTTGTGAAAATATTGTGGGAGACCATATCAAAAGTCTTGCTAACGTCAATGTATACCACATCCACTGGTCTTCCTGCATCACAGAACCAGTCATCTCATTATAGAAGGCAGTAGAAGGCTTGACTTGCCCTTGGTGAATCCGTGCTGACTGTTCATAACCATCTTCTCCTCCAAGTGTTTAGAAATGCATTCCTTGAGGATCTGCTCCATGATTTTTCCAGGGACAGAGGTGAGACTGACTGGTCTGTAATTCCCAGGATCCTCCTTTTTCCTTTTCTTAAATATGGACACTATATTTGGCCTTTTCCAACCATCTGGGAAATCTCCTGATTGGCATGAGTTTTTAAAGATGCTTGCCAGTTGCTCTGCAATCTCATTGTCCAACTCCCTCAGCACTCATGGGTGAATCCTCTAGCCCCGTGAACTTGTACACTCCCAGTGTTCTTCTCTTTTTGTAAACTGGTATATTCTCTGGCCTCCCATCTTCCTCCTAAAGTTGATTCAAATGCAGAAGACAGGACTCCAGAAATTTCTCTGTTACCTACTCAGAAAAATGTCCCTGTTTTGATCAGGTGGTTGAGTTTTCTTTTTCTCCTAAAATGAAAGAACACTGATTGTTCAGCTCTTTGGTCTAGCTCCTCTCAAGTGTTATTCAAAATCCTTCTTCCCTGGGCCTCAGGATCTGAGTTCTGAAAGGCCAATCTTTCTGCTAGGCAAGTGAGGTATTCACCCAGTTCCCCCAAGTGATCTCTCCTTTGCTCATTTGGAGCCTAGAAGTCCAGAGACATTTTAGTGATTCATCTACGGAAACTGTCCAAAATGATGATCTTGTTGACCCAAGCACCATCTTTCTCCCAGAGCAAATGTCTGACAATACATAAATTCAGCAGAGCTACTTCAGAAAGGTCAGCTTAGCTTTTGAACCTGACTTCCTAGTTAAAAAGGAAAAAAGTTTTCCACATCTAGGACTGACTTTGGTGATACGTGTTCCCTAGTCCCTCCAATTCCTTCTCACATTACAGTCCCAGAGGATTCTTTCTATCCCTCTATCATTTTGTAGCAGCAAGGAAAAAGGGGTGGTGATATTTCTCCCAGTTAGAGAGAGGAAAAGATAGCCCACTGATATTATACCACTTCCCATAGTCACACAACCAGTCAGTATCAAAAACAGGCATTAAAACATGGGCCTCCAGGCTCCCAGGCCTACACATAATCTGCCAGACCACAGGGCCCCTTTTACAAGCCACTTAGCCTGCATCTCAGTTTTTCTGGCAACCCTACACAAAACACCACAATGAATCTTTTGTCATCTAGGCCATGAACCCAAAGGAAAGGAGGAGGAATTCGACAGCCACTTATATTGCCACTTTCACTTTTCTATCTGACTATAGATAATAGGCCAGATCCTCAGTCACACTGGCTCTCGCTCAAAATAGCTTTAGGTGGAGGATGGGGGACAAAAGCGTCTCTAAGCCACCTTTATTCCTCCCTACAATCTGAAGGGCAGCTGGAGACCAAAGTGATTCCTAGCACAAGCTGGAGCAAGGATAGGGTGACAAAAAGCTGCCAATCCCAGTTTTACACCTGCTGAAGACCCCTCTGTGTTGCGTGATTAGGCAGGTTTAAGAGTAGATTTGGCCAAAAGAGGGAACTTAAGCAAGGCAAAGTGTCCTGGCCCATAATGTGATTTCTGACCAGTGCACATGGCTAGAATTAAGACCTTGCCCAATGCTGCGGCAGTACTAACCCCTCTCCTCCCTATTCAGTTGGCTCTGTCAAAGATTATCACATGAGGGCAATGTGTGGCCAGATCCAAATCAGTCTCACAGGCACCTTCAATTTACATTTCAGCATGCCTGAAAACTGAGGTCTTTGGCCTAGGAGGGTGATCCAAATAGATAGACGTAGGTGCCCTCTACAATTAATGAAAATATTAGGCATGTCTGAAGGGTGATTAACAAAGTCCAGATGCTGAGCAGGGGAAAGCCTAGAGCCCGCCTATACGAAACACTAAGCATGAGGACTTGTCTGAACTCTTCCCTTCCTTCTCTAAGCACGTCCAGTCGATCAGGCCCATCTAGAGCCTTAGCAGAATTCACACACTGCCCCAGCTTCATTATGGATCAAAAGAGAGGGAATTAGGTAGCTGCCACAAACTGCAGTGCTTCCATGGCCTTTCAGTTCTTCTGTCTCTATACTATATGGTGAATTGTCTTTCCCATTCATGTTCCAAAAACAAGAAATATAAAAGAGTCAGTTAATTGAACTCCAGTTTTACTCCATGGTGCCCTGATCAGTATCCATGTGAGAGAGTTTATTATTATCCTCCTTACAGTAACAGAGGGGACTAGAGAAGTTGGGTTGCCTACCCAAGAAACACTGTGATCAAGTGGATTAGGCATGGAGCTAGAATTTAAGCTTATTTGCTATTTTTGGCTTCACTTTTGGTTTGCTATATGCCTGTAACCTTTTTGAGACAGAGTTGCAGGCTCCCATCTCTGTGCTTATTTCTTCTGGTGTGGCATGGGATTATGAGAAAAGATCCTTGCATACTTTGGTCATCTCAGTTGACTGGATGTTTTATTATGATTTGAATTGCTATAATGACCATGCACTGCACCCAGGTCTGATGCTTAAAAATTGTCTGTGTTTCACTTGTACAGGGGGCTGTGGCATATTTCCAAGCATGCCTGGCTTGTGCGCTTTTCCCTTTGTGATTTTGTCTCATCCAAAGCAGACCCATCCCTTAGTGGAGGAGATGTAGGTAACTTCAACATGAGTGTTCTATTCAATCTGCATTATGCTCCATCACCACTAATCAAACACTAATATTCATTTAAAAAAGGAGTGGGGGGTTGCTTTAATAATTAAAAAAAAGGATAAAATATGTTTTCTCTATTTTTATTTTAAAAGACTTTTGGAAAGACTAAGCATCGAAAATTTTAGTGCCAAAGGGCACATCTACACGTTCATGAATGCACCCTCTACTGTGCGTTAGGTTTAGTACCTCTAATATGAGGTACTAGATAAAGGTGCAGTAGCTGTGCTAATGCTCAGTAGCAAAGCTGAACTTTTTTGTGATACTTACATATAGTAATTAGCACGGTTTTGCCATGACATGCTAATGAACAGTAGAACAGTCCACTGAGCATTAAGGCACCTCGTGTATACATGCCCAGAGATTACTGGTATATGAAAGCAGGGAATGTTATTTTCAATTTTAACTATAGCTTTTACTAATAGCTACAGAACTTGTATATATTTCTTGACTTCCCAAGTCTTTGTGATAGTTGCTATACTTGCAGGGCAAATAGTACATGGGGTATCCTGTTTTGTTTTGAGACTTATATGTAATAGTTTAATTTAATATAATGTGCTTTTACAGTTTCTGAAAACTCCTGCACTCTAGCAGACCACATGGAAATCTGCTTGACTAAGAATTTGGAATATATAGGGAAAACACTTCAGAGAGAAATGATGAAACTTTGTACTGTTAATATAAAAAAACTAAGCCACAATGTAATACATAGAATTCCTTCTTAGATTCTGAGGTCAAGCTAAAGAAGATCTCTTGTTGTTTTAAAGAGCCCCAGAACCTCTTGTAAAAATTGTGGCCTGAGATTTTTGCATGTTGAGTATAATGATATTGCCATATAAGTTTCACCTTAAGACAGCCATCAGATTCTGTCCTTAATTTTTCACTGCTTGGAAAAATAAAATGGTCTTTGTTATTCCAGTGTTTCTAGAGAACTATTGGCCCAAAAGGTTACAAAAAAAATTATCAGTACTAGAATATAAATAGTAATGGAGGCACTATTCACTATGGCTATTTTTATAATGCAGTAGACCAAAATCCCACCATAACCTGAAAATAATATTACTTGTACATTGTTTATTTGGTATGCACTGATCATGATCTATTCAATGTACATACAGTGCTGAACAATACATCAGTTTTATGAATGTAATTTATTAAATCTTTTGAAATGGATCCAGACATGCTACCTAAGTACTTCTGAGCACGCACTGAGGGAGAGTATGGAAAACTCCCTTCTGGGTAGACTATGAGGGGCTGATCCTATTCCACCTATTAGTGTGATCCTATTCCACTGTGCTCAGCTTTCACATAAAGGTAGATTGGCTTTTTGTCCTGCCTGATGCTTTTAAGATTCAGTCTTTAGGATAAGATGATAGCATGTTACAAAAGTAGAGATACAATTTTTTTTTTGCAGGGTCTTGAGAAGCGTGGAATAAGATCTGTCCCTTTCGTGGCACACAACTATAGAAAATGCCAGAGGCCATATGATTAGTGACCTACTTAAATCGTGGTTTCATCATTTTTGTGAAAAATGTGAACAACAGCAATCTTCACAATCACCATGAAAAATGGTATTGGCTATGATTTGCCATAGGATCAAGCCCCCCAAAATAATTACCAGAATGCAAAGATATTGTGGCAGTCACTGCAGCCATAAAGCATTTGATTTGAATTCGAGCTACTGAGAGGCTGAGCTAGTGACTGAGTGAAGGCACCAGTCAGGAAAGCAAAAGTGTTTTGGTGCCAATCAGCGGTGAGGCGCTGGGCTGCAAAGGCCACTCTGCCAATCAACAGCAAGGGGCGGGGCCACCACAAAAGCCCCTCTGCTAATCAACAGCGAGGGGCGGGCCACCACAAAATCCTTGTGAAATTGACTCTGCAGACCGTGAGCAGGCTGCAAAAATCCCTTTGTTTCCCCATGATTCAAGTAGGTTCCTACATATGATCAGTTTTAAGCCAACTTTCCCATTTATATCCACAGATTATTCTGATTGAATAACCTATAAATCAGTGGCACATTATGGCTTCATGTTCTATTTAGGTAGTATTTCATGCTTCTGAACCTGAAACAATCCCTTTATAATCATGTTAAGGCCCATTGACCTTGTCAGAGCAATGTAAAGAAGCCCTAGAAATCCTTCTGACCTCAGATGTTCAAATATCATAAGTTAGTCTCCCTTGTACCCACAAAAACCCACAAGATCCTTAAACTAATAAATACTGGGCTGTTTTTAATGATGTTTTTTCTGGGTTTTGTGCCTCATTAGCTCCTATATTCCAGCTTTTCTCCATAGCTATCAGGAAAAGAAACTCAAAGAAAATCTGAGAGCCACATAATCAATGCTTAAAAGAGCCGAGGAGTTTAGAAAATTGTTGGCAAAAGTAGGCAATTGTATCATAACTGAGAATTTTGGCCCACATTTTAAACTTCTCCCCCAGCTTATAGGAGCAGCATAGTCAAAAATAGAGATCCTAATGAATAAATACTTTAGATAAGCAGTTTAGATTTACCATAAAGTACATCTTTTGCAAGCTGGGTTTTATGTAATCTGACTGCAGCAGAGGATATTAGTGTTTAGTGTTTTCTTTCTCCTGTAGGAATGAAGAACACAGACAGTAAAAGCATCCCCTTACTGCCTACTGAGAGTGTTTTTAGATTCATTTTGTAGGGACTACACATAAGAGTTTCAGGCAGTTAATACTCCTGCCCTTGTAGTCATCCGTCATCAGTATATCTACCAATAAGCATGTGCCTTAGAACTGATTGTGATTACTTTGTTTCCATGTAGACACATGAACAGAATGAAAATGAATTAAATCTAACTTATCTCTAAATCATACTCCTGATGCTACTTAAGTTTTATAAATAATCACTTCTGAATCTCAACATATATCACATGTGCCGTCTAGTAAATTCATAGATTCATAGATGTTAGGGTCGGAAGGGACCTCAATAGATCATCGAGTCCGACCCCCTGCATAAGTAGGAA
>NW_005841915.1:2720788-2721585 GCF_000455745.1 Alligator sinensis | reverse complement strand
ATGTGAGCCTTGATAATTTTTTCAAAGACTTTGCCAAGGATGGAGGTGAGACTGACTGGCCTATAGTTGCCCGGGTCCTCCTTCCTCCCCTTCTTGAAAATGGGGACCACGTTGGCCCTTTTCCAGTCCTCCGGGACTTGGCCCGTGTGCCACGAGCTTTCAAATATTCCCGCCAGTGGCTCTGCAATGATGTGGGCCGGTGCCTTCAGCACCCTCGGATGGAGCTCATCCGGGCCTGCCGACTTAAAGGCATCCAGATCTTCCAAGTGACTCTGCACCATCTCAGGGTCTACGCATGGAAGTCTGGCGCCTTGCTGCTGCCTCTCTACAGCCTCAGTGAGAGACTTGTCGTGCCCCTCACTTAGGAACACTGAGGCAAAGAACTCGTTGAGGAGTTCAGCCTTGTCCCCTCTGTCTGTCACCAATTGCGTCACCAAATACAACGCTAATGTATCTGATACTGAGAGAAAGTTAGTTGATGTTTTACAGGCTGGTCTTGGTGGAGGCTTACAAAAGTGTCATCCTGCCCCTTGTAGGATCTTTCCTGTTAACATGTTCCTAATGCATCAGTCCTCCTCTACACACCCTCCCTTTGGTCACAATACTCTGTTCAGCCAATTCGGTTGTGTTTTGTAATACTTGAACGTTAATGTAAACTACTCTTTTTATGGAGCCACGGAGCAGGTGGCAGTGTCAGAGTTGTTTGCATAAAGAATCACCTACAATTTATTTTGCTTATTTAGATATCTCAGATATACCCAACAAGCACGTTGGACACACTTTTAATTGAAAAGCAT
>NW_005841915.1:2713883-2720757 GCF_000455745.1 Alligator sinensis | reverse complement strand
GCAGGAATTTAATATGAAACCTATTCATTTGGCCACCTACACAGATTTAGAAGTCATTTTGTAGATTTCCTTTTGCAGAAATTGTCTTCTCAATTGCAAAAAGCTATAGTGATGGCAGAGGTAATTTAATATTTAATATATACTAGGCATATTATGTTCATAAAGAAATAATTATTTTTAATAAAGATTATCAGACACAACACTAACATGTCATGGAGGTTCATAATATAAATTCTGAGTCCTTTAGAAAAATTGTATCTTATATCAGTTTTCATGCAATGTACTTCTTTGCAAGTTCCCTATTGGCAATGCCATTAAAACAGAATTTTGTGCATTTACAGCAACAGGAATCTGCTCCATGATTTTTCCAGGAACTGAGGTGAGGCTGACTGGTCGGTAGTCTATTTGGCCTCTCCCAACACTTGCAGCAGGAAGTTGTCCCCAACACTCTCCAAAACCTTTCTGACTTGTCTGTGCACTTGCCCTCTCAGGAGATGTCAGGGTGACTAAAGTCCCACATGAGAACCAGAGCCTGTAATCAGGAAACTTCTATTAGCTGTTTAAAGAAAGCCTCATCCACCACTTCCTCCTGGACTGGTGGTCTACAGCAGACACGTGCCACAACATCACCCTTCTTGCTCTCCCCTCTAACCCCAACCCAGACTTTTGACAGGCCTATCTCCAGTTTCATACTGGAGCTCTGAGCAATCATACAGGTGTTTTACATAAAGTGCAACTCATTGTCCTCTTTTCCCCTGTCCTGCCTGAACACTTTGTACCCATCCATGACAGTGCTCCAGTCATGCAGGCTCCCACCAAGTCTCCGTTATTCCAATCACATCATAGTTCTGTGATTCTGCAAGGATGTCCAGTTCTTCCTGCTTGTTTCCCAGGCTCTGTGCATTCATGTACAGACACCTTAGGTAACTAGCTGATTGCCCTACTTTCTTAGGAAGAATGAGAAGGCCTCTCTCATTGCCCCTTCCTGGTTGCTCTTCCTCTAGGTCACCCGCTTCCCCACTTACCTCAGGGCTTTGGTCTCCCTCCCCCAGCAAACCTAGTTTAAAGCCCACTACACTAGGTTAGTGAGCCTGTCTGCAAAGATGCTCTTCCCTTTCTTTGTCAGGTGGATCCCATCTCTTCCTAGCAATCCTTCTTCTTGGAATAACATCCCATGGTCAAAGAAGCCAAAGCCCTGCTGGTGACACCATGTATGTAACTATGGTGATCTGCAGAATGGATCCTCTCTTGCCTGGGCCCTTCCCCTTGACTGGAAGGATTGAGAACACCACCTGAGTCCCTGTCCCCTTCAGCCTTGCACCCAGAGCCCCAGAGTCACCTTTGATCTAAGTCACCTAAGAAGACAGAAAGGGGATGAGTCCTAGCAAAAATACGTGCAAGAGAGAACCAAATTCTATCATGAAAGGCTCAGCAGCTTGATCAGTTGGTTTAGGAGCCTGCACAATATAAGCTTGAAACTGCCCCTGATATGTGTGCTACTGAAAATATGGCCGATGCAGAAGTCCGTATTAGGTAAACATGGAACCCGTTATTTTGTTTATCTAGAAACTAAATTAGCTTTCTCCATTTTTGTTTTATATTGTCCAGCAAGCAAAATGCTGCAGTGTGTAAAAATAGACACGGGCTCTTTGTTTGTTAAGCTCATCACTTTGGTAGCTATACTACAACTACAAGTACAATGAGTTATGAGATTGATTCTTAAAAAAAAAATCAGCCCGTACTGATATCCCCAGATGAGAGATCTGGCTCTGGCATCTCATCATTTTTTTTCCATCTGCTGACCTTTAATGTCAAATCAGCCTTGTAGACACCTTCACATTATTCTCAGCATACCTTAAAAATAGATCCATTGTCCTTGAAGGTTGATTAAGATAAATGAACTTAGGCATTTGGGATCCACATACAGTGAATGGGAAGCATTAGAAATCTTCAGAGTGTGGTTCAGAAGACGTAGGAGCTCAAAAAAAGATGCCAAGAGCTAACCAAGAGGAAACCCTAAGCAAGGTATAAGTCTGAGCTCTCATCATTCTTCAGAGCTATACTTTGGATATCTCTGTTCACTCAGAGATACACCTGAGTGTATCTGCCTTTGAGAGTAGACACCAAATTGACCTGTAGTGGAGCTACCACTTTTGTTTTGCATGATTCTCTAGTGGTTAGGACATGGATTTTAGGCCCTCATCAGTGGATGAGAAGGTGTGTTCTCTATCCTTTCTTCAGAACACAAGTTAAGGGGCCAGACTAACTCTGTAGCTTTGTGGTTAGGGCATTCTTCTGGGAGGCAGAAGATGGTTTGAATTCCCTGAAGTTGAGAAGCAGCTATAACCCAGATATCGTACTTCCCTGTGAACTAACCATACGTTTATTTTACAAAAAATAGGCACCACTTACAATTTATTTGCCTGTGCTTTTGAACAACAATGGTCTGGATTATTGTGCCATGCTATTAGTGCCATGCCATGCTATTAGTGTGAGGTGAGGTGTGGATCAGGCCTCTCTGGAGACTTATGTAGAGTTGAGGTGCTGTCCCAATGCCATTCTGGATCAAAAAGATGTTCAGAGAAGTAGGTGCCTACTGGCTTATACTAGGATACTTCTATACATACTTGGAAGATAAATTTAGGCATTTTTACAGGCTAAAATGTGGGCACCAAATACATTTAGGCATGTAAGAGTTATCATGGATGAGGATCTCTGTTATTGTTGTTGTTATTTCAGTGCTTAGTTTACTGGCCTGGAGTAGTCCTTTAATTACTAAAGGTGGTTAAAATGACTCCTGCCATGCTCCTTAAGATTCCTTTCTGCTTTGCACTTCATGTTCTGTAACTCTTCTCTATATAGACAGTACAATTGTTTCTAAATTTAAGAATTTTGATAAGAAAAATGAGATTATCTAGACCACCTAAAATGCAAGAACTTGCATTTTTCAAGTCGCTTGTTTGATGTTTGACCATTATCAGTTTTTACCTATTGCTATAAGCTTGTTATAAAATGGGTAGTTTCCTTTTCTTTACTACTTTCCTGCAGACTTCTGTTTTGGCTTTTGTATTTCAAAGAGAACTTTAAAACCTCCATTCTCTCTTTCTAATCGTTCATTTTTATCACTCTTGAACTTGTAAGTGGTGTAAGACCTCAAACTTGTTGTTGCTGAATAAGTTCATTGTGATAGTAGAGTATCTTCAATTCCAAGATGTTTTGTAGGTTGCTGAGGGTGCTCATCAGCTCTATGGATAAAGCACTCCAAGACCTCTCTTTCTTGGAACCATTTGGAGATTATGTTGGGAAGCAGCCATATTTTTTTCACCTCTTGAATCAATTGGGAAGGCCTCCTATGTGAGCTGCAGAAACTGATATTTCCTTTTTCTTTCTTTCTTCCTTGTGGACTTTCTTATTGTTTCATCAGTCTTCTCCTGAGGTTTGGAAGCGAGCTCATAAACAAAATGAAATGGAAAAATTGGAAACAAATGTATTAAAGCACTGAAACTGAATGCACATCCCAGAAGTCACAAAATTATGACTGTTTCCAGTCAGCACCACCTGTCTTTACCACTTATAAATTCATCTTAAATGTTGCAACTGTCTTCCTAGGGGTGCTTGCAGAGTAGTATAAAAGGAAAATGTAGTCAGTGTCCTGTAAAAGGTATGCTTAACTTATAAAATATGAGGCAGACTGAAGCATTAGAACTGGTCCATGACCAAATGTTGAAGTAACATGGTGTCTAACACTTTCTATGTCATGTTAGATAAGCGCTTATATTAACTTGAATTTGTCCACATTTACACTGTATGAATGTATTTATAGTGCATGAGCATGGATAAATTATACCTGGTGAGTCTTGTTATGCTATTGGTGACCTAGAAAGTGCTGAAAGAATGGCTCAATGACATGCATTGTTTTGAAATATGCAATATCTCAACACTTTCTGCATTGCAAATCTGTTGTTTCTACATGTTTTGAAGCCACCCTGTTTTCTTTGCAGCATTCTCCATCTCATAAGAGTGATGTCACAATTATTTGAGGAAAGCACAGGAAGTTTCAGTATTGAGTACTGTACCTTTGTCTCAAATACAGTTTGGCTGCTTGCAGACTTGGGTGGGGCAGACTTAGGAGGAAGGTGCTTTACTTTAAACTCAGCGCACTCCCATGCCAAGCCCAGTGCATACCCAAAAGAGGCAGCGCATTAGTTGGACCTGGCTTTCCCAACATCTGTATAGACTAGGCATTTTAGTGGGGCTTTTTTGGCACTTTTATCTAATAGCTGATTGAATCAGTTTTAGATAAACACCAAAAAAGCGTAGCCGAAGTGCCTGATCTATACAGGCAAGGTCTGTTGAGTAGATGTGATATCTTTTATTAGACCAACTGAGTAGTTCTTAGCAAACTTTTGGGCACAAAAATCTATACATCTATACAAATGCTGCAGAGCCTGGTCTAAGTAATGCGCTACTGCTTCTGGTAAAGCGCATTTTTTGTTTTGTTTTGTTTTGTTTTTCCATGTCTGTCAGTCCCCCTTTTGTGTTATAAATTAAATGAGCCATGTGTGGAGGACTGTTTTGGATCTCTCTGCAACTATTAAAAGGAGATGCCAGAATTGACTACTTAGTAACATTTGACTATATGTTGTATGCAAGAATCAAAAGCTGTGAGTTGGCAGAATATCTTTTATATTTTATTGATAAATAGTTTGCTCAACACTGCTTTTAGATGGCATTGTTCTTTCACTGTGAGTGTGTATTGAATCATTTTACAGAGCCAACATTTCCCTAAGAATAAGAAAAGTAGTACAGTTATTTCAGACAGCATTATGGAGTAATTGATGGAAAACATATTCACTAAATTGCAACCAAGCTTTGTGAATGTGAGAGGCTGTATAGGTGTATGCATATCTCTGCGTATATATTTTAAGGACTGGATTCTATTCTTCATGTGCCTAACTGGGAGCTTTCCAGCCACAGTAGTGTTTTTTGACACTTACATGCAGGTTGCAATTCTTCTAACCCTGTAATGAAGAATATAAGCATGCACTAGCTGTGCAGGTATGCATGCATTCAAGTATAACTCCTGGAAAAAATTGGGGAGGATGAGAGGGTTCCAGTACCTGCATTCCCAAAAAACAGAGGAGCTTAACACTGCATTTCTCCCACTTCCAGCACAGGGCTCTAACCAACATGGAGATGACCCACTATCTCTTGCATTTAATAGTGATTGGATAAAATAGTCTGGGAGCAGTGTGCGCCGGGCAAGTTAGTGCCCCAGTGGGAACAAGACTCTAGGCTAGAACCAAGGGCTTGCTCTCATGTGTGACAGTATCCCTTCCACTGAGACATGCTCTCTAGCTTGTGCTGATCTTCCTGGCTCCACATATCACCCTGTCTTGCCCAGCTTCACAAGGAGCTCTTGAGCGGGACCAGGCAAATGTCCAACTCAGTGGTTTTCAACTTTTTTAGACTTGAGGCACCCTTTGATAGCACTTGCAGCATACCTTGGAAAAGTCAGCTCTTAACTTTTCACTCAGTTTTGACTACAGAAGGATAATAAAGCAATTCTTCTGTTGCACAGAACTCAAAAAGACCTCAGCAGGTCAGAATGGTTGATGCTAAGGGGCGTGTGTAGATGAAACGGGGGCCCTAAATTGAAGTGGTGGGTTTTTAAAAACCCACCACTTCAATTTAGGGCCATTTAAATACCCGTGTCATGCACATAACCGAACTTACCTGCCTCTCCGCAGCGGGGAGGGGAGGGCAAGCTGCCAGCTGGTGGAGTGGTCCCTGGGCTGTGAGGGGGGCTGGTGCTTCCCTCCGTGGCAGTGGCAGTGCCCCCCAGGTGGCACCTGCCCACAAGCACCTGTCTCTGGTGGTCCCGGGAGGCACCACAGCCACGGAGGGAAGCAGCGGACCCCTGCGCAGCTCAGGCAGGCAGGCACCAAGGGAAAAGGAAAAAAAAGATCTTGGGCAGAGGATGTCTTCCTGGGCTGCTGCCAGGTTGCCTGCATAGGTTTCCTGCACAGCCCCTGAGCTGCACAGAGCCCGCTTTGCTCCGCAGCTGTAGGGGCAGCAAACTAAAACTAAACTCCTTGGAGGAGTTTTAGTTTGCTGCACCCCAAGTCATTTAAGGTGCATTACGCTGCCAAATTTTCTACAGCGGCTGGAATTACTGCACAATACGCCACCGACACGTGCAAACACCAACACCATTAAAGCGGTGCAAAAGCATTTAACCCGCTTTAATGTATCGTGCACGCATGCCCCTCATTTCATCTACACATGGCCAAGGATTCCACACATGAGATTTCTGGGTTTATCTTCTGAATCATGTTTGCACACCTAACAGTGCTGTGGTGTCTTGACTAGAGCACTGTACTGGGAAGACTGAGAACTTCAGCATAACACATCCTGTAGGCAAGGTGGGGCCTAGAGTCCATGTTTCCTGCATGAACTCACTAGCCACTGGGCTCCTAGTGTTAAAATGTGAGATGATCCTTGTTCTCCTTCGCTTCCAGCATCTAATATTGATTTTTAATGACTGCATCTTTGTGCTGTTCACGTATTTACTTAGCCACAATAGATCCATGTATGTGCCTGGCCAATGCTTAGCCAACTGCTCACGATCAGTCTACATGCACATGCTTACACACCCACATTGCAAGGATAATAAAACTGCACTTTCTGTGCAAGTGCAAAAAATACCACTTGCATAGCTGAAAAACTCATTTAAGTCTACAAAGGGTAGCAGCATTTGCCCTAGGAGATCTCACATAGTTGTATTTGTAGGCTCTCATGGTTACTCATGAAAAATATAGTTTTCAGAGTTACAAGTGAAATAAACTTCTGTTGTCAGTAGTGACTCCTACCG
>NW_005841915.1:2706383-2708883 GCF_000455745.1 Alligator sinensis | reverse complement strand
TTTTTTAAACATTTTTTCAGTAATGTACTGTAGTTCTGCATTAAAATTTTATTGCACTATGTAGAAACTGTGACATTTTTGGAGGAAAACAGCTGAGATTTTTAAATAGAAAAATTAAAAAACAAACAAGCACCTTACTGATTTGCAAGTTTAATGCAAGAGTCATTTGGTTTAGTTATTCTTATTCCAGAATTGTTAAGGATACATCTAAGGTCTACCTGACATTCCCATGCATAACATAGCCAGACAACCTCTATAGATTTTTTTAAAAGTTTCTAAATACTGCTATTTATCCTCAGTAAGTAATAAAATCCTTGAGACAGCACAGTATAAACAGGAAACAGAAATGCACAGCACTCGCATGTCATGAGAACATCCTTTGCAACGCTTAGAACAACTTCATTGTTATTGATATATTTTGCTTTTGAGTGTGTGGGGATTTGGGGAGGGAGGAGCGGGGAGTTTGGAAGGAAAAATGGGGAGGGGAAGGAATCTATATATTTTTTTCAGCTTGTTTAATCTTGTGTTCCCCATGTAACTAAACTGGCAGACACAGAAAACAAAGTACCTGGTCTGCCCAGTGTACAGTCAAACTGACAAATGTCAATAATAATGTGACAATTTAGTCTAAATGTAATGTCATCCCAGTTTGCTGGTGGTGTGCTGCACTTGTATGAAAAAGCTGAACATGATATCATATCGCTAATAAGCCCTCTTCGACTTGCCAGGTATTTAGGGAGGGCATTTGTTTTTCTTTTTGGGGAGGTGGCACTCATAAAAATCACATCACTGTCACAGAAAATGTATTTATAGGAACTCCTCTAAAGCATTCACTGGTAAACCCTGGTGCCCAGTACTTCTCTACATTCAGAGAATGGAAAAAGACAAATTTTACGTACATTGTTGGGGGAAAATAAACAGTAGTGGCATCAGCGGAAAGCATTTTTAAGTCACCAACAGTGGCCGGTCCTTTAATTTGGGTTTGTGAAAAGAGACCGTCCACCAGTGATAGAGTTGTGGGAGTTTAATGGATGAGGCCAGCACCATCGCATTTGGGGGGGAAAAGTATTTATATGTACTCTTGACAAACAGATTTTTGTTTTTTATACAGCCGGCATTGTTCTGGCTCAGATTCTGCATTGTACAGTTCTTGATTTGGTGCCAGGCATCTTGCAGAGATTGTGTATGCCATGCATTAATTGTTTAAAATGCCTATCGAAGAGACCTTCGATTTCTTGGGGTTTTGCTTGTCTTTCTTCGGTTTGTTGGAGCAGAGTATGGGCTGCTATTTGTTGCACAAGATTTTTTCTGCAGACAAGACATAGTTCTAAATTCTTTTTTTTTTTTCCCAGTGACAAGTCAATTACTTGTTTAAATTCAGTTTGAACTCTCTGAACTGAGATCAGCCAGCGGAAGCAGGTCTTCCCTGGGAATAAACAATGAAGAAAAATGCAAAATCATTCCAAAGCACTCTGAATTTAAGTTACTGTGAGAAGAAGAGTAGAGTTGGTCACAAGAGCTATGAAAGTTATTGAAAAAAATGTTGCTATAAATGTGGATCTTGCAAAAAATATTTTTTGTCACTTGCTATTTTCTTAATCAAGGCATTTTAGGAAACGGTGCCTTTAATAATGTTCTCACATCCAGCAAAAACACATCTTTTCTCTCACAGTATTAAAAACAAAAGTTCCTTGGTGACTCATTTTAGAAATCCTAAAGCAAGAGGAAAACTGGAAGTATCAAATAATAATTAAAATTGAATATAAGCAAATATGAGGTGGAAAATGCTCCATAGACCTTTTAAAATGATAATGATAGAAATCTTTCTCTTTTGATTTGCTTTCTTTTTATGTAATATTCTATAAAAATTCAGCTATAGCAGAAGATTTGAAATTTGTTGTGTGATATATTATTGACTATATAGTAGTTTACTGCATACTACATCTAAGCCAATTAAACAACCACAACCACTATTTTTCAAAGCAGTTGCCTGTATGCCATACTAAATGTACATAAGCTTTTCAGATGTGTACCTTACCTGAGTGGGGGGGGGGGTGGTAAATGTAGTGTCACTTTCTAAATTTGATTTAAGAATTGCTTGCTGTAGATTTTCATTTTATTAAGCTTTTAATAAATAATTATTTGATAAAATATACATTTATATACAAGGAGACAATAAAGGAGAAATTATTGCAAATGAAATTGAAAACAAAAGTGATAAAATTTTCTTTTAATGGTATATTAAGATCACATCATCAGCTCCCACCATGCGCATGTGTTAAATCATATAGAGAAACCTATAATTATTGTAATTGCTCTTTTTGCTTTATACTAACAAGCCTCAAACCATCTCTCAAACTGGTTGTTTTGAAATAGTTATTTGTCAAGTCATCAAATCACAAAAAATAGATGTTAATGAGTTTTTCTTGTTTATATTCTGTCTGCTATTCTTATTATAAAGCTTTTCAACTCCATAAAGTTTTTAGATGAAGATGAATGC
>NW_005841915.1:2693510-2706352 GCF_000455745.1 Alligator sinensis | reverse complement strand
TCCTGCTAATAGTCCAGGCCAAATTGTATGATAATTCTTTGTACCAAGTTTAATAATGATAAGTAAGAACTTGTACATGGCACAGAAGCAGTGTAGTTCTGGACACATTTCATAAAACTTCTCTTTTTTAACATAAAGAAAAAAACTCTGCACATCAAAATAGAAACTTTCATATTTCCCTCCTTTTCAGTGAAAATTGTAATCAATCAGTGTGATATTTATGATTCATCCTTTTATATAAAAGTGAAATGTTAGTTCAGGTTGATGGAAATATTTAAATGCTGACATACAGGATCATAGAAAAAATAACATTAATTGGCAAATGTAAAATGTTACTTGTAAGCATTTCCTAACTATACAAACATATTTAGACAAAAACAACATTGGATTTCCAAAAGTAAATCAAGAAGTATCTACATACAGATACCTTAAACTTCATGTTTATATTTAAAATTGCTTACTTATATTAAGAACTGATTAGAACCTCAAATATCAGATGAAATACCACAAGAAGTAATACTGTTTCATCTTTGGTTTTTTTTATAGAAGAACAATTTATTTGTTGTAAGCTAATAACATATTAAAAGCTCCCAACTGATACCAAAAATGAAATATTGCAAATAAGTATGTATATGAATTTTAAGAATGGTATACTTGCATGTGTTTATTTGACATCTCCTGATGAAGGGAAATATTTCAATAATATATAAAATTGCATAAAATAACTACAGTTTATAGTATGGCATTTTGTTTGCAGAAGTAGTTAAAGCACAGTTTTTTAAGGAGTTAATGCTTTACTGTTCTATTAAAATTTGCTGCAAGGTTTTGCTTATTTCCTTTTCACTGTGCTTGATGGAAAGTAAGTGAACTTAAATGTGCATATACTGATTGGTTAAATAGTTTAAAGCATATAAACAGTTAATTTAAAATACATCATTATTTTGGTTTGTAACCTTAAATGCATTTTGCATAAGCTGAGCTTCATCTTTTAATATCTCTTAGTTTAAACATTATTTTAATGTTTTTTTTTTACAGAAGAAATGATAAATAATGATATATTTACTTAGTTATTGATTGTTCATAATACTGGAAAAATATATGATGTTGACCCCCTAAAATATTCTAGTAGTTCTATATTTTGGACTGCATTCTTGTGGGTGAGGTTAAGGGTGAAGAGAAGACCTAATAGCTAGTGCAGCCTTAAATACCTTTCCAACTGATCTACAGGAAATTGTGCAGAAGAATTGTTTGTTTCCTGTTTCAGTATAAATCTGGTTTGCATTACACTTGGTTTACTGTAAAATTGCCGTAGCGCTTCAGAAGACATGGGATTTGGTTATTTTGTAGTAGGACTTTATTTAGAAAAGTGAATGTTTTAGCATATATCTTGCTAGGTTTTTTTTTCCAGATATTATCGTATTCAGTTATTACGGGCACATTTTTCAAACTGTTCCAAAATTCTGTAGACTGGCATGCTATTGGGAAAAGTAACTGCAGAAGAATTCCAGCATCATGGCAGTGTAAGACTCTGTGCAGATGATCAACCTGCTTGCAGACATAGCTGATGGTAATATAGTGTGGGAGACCATTGCCTTTTTGTGCAGTCATCAGATACCAGCTCAAAATTGGCCTTGTTTTTGCACATTTCTTTCTTAAAATTACTGCAATTAAACTGACAGCTTATCACAGATCTAATTTTAGAAAATATTTTATATCCCCCTTGTTCAAAGACACAAGATTTTGCAGTGTTCATAACCTGTTCTTTGTTTCTAGTATATTTGTGCATCCCTCCAATTTTCTTGTTTAGGCATGCTTTGCAGTACCGTGTTAAATAATTTCACTGGGAATGTACCTTTTAGCTGTTTTGCAGGGGGCATGGGAGGTTGGTTTTGTTTTTGGTTTTTTGGTTTTTTTCTAAAAGAATAGATCCAAGTATCTGAGTTTTGTATAGTACTGCTGAAAGTTAGTTTCATGTCTTGGTGCCAGAAATCAGATGCTGTCCTAGCTAAAATATTTTAATATTTCAGTGCCAGCACCCAATCATGGGGATCATAATATAATTCTGCTGAGGGTAACCTTATATGTTGTAAAAGACCATGTTTAAATGGCGTAACCTAGTATGAGCCCAACATTTTAGAATTTGGAGAGTATACATGCATGCAAAGCTAATTATTATTCAGTTAATCAAAAAAAAAAGCTATTATTTCAGAAATGAAATAATCATATTTAAATTAATGTGTCATTCAGTTGTTCAGTTTGTTTTCTAAAGAGAAATTTGTAAGCTCATTAAAAAGTTTTACACAAGTCTTCCACAGCTTAAGTCTTGTGTATATTATAACACTTAAATGTATTCCAAAATATATAGCCCTTTGCCTTCTTACTAAGTTATCGCTAATAACTTATTTACATCCACAAGTGAAGCTGTAAGGGGTGTGATGACCCTCCACTCATTCTCCCTTCCCTAAAAAAATGAGGACATGTATTGTATTTCATCAACTTTTTTTTTTCTATTGTAAACAGCCTGGAAAATAGTGCTGTAGCTACTTTACACAGGTTAAGTCAATGGGAATTTCAATATCGGCTTTAGTAGGAGGAGAATTGGACCCTCGGTCTCTTGGGATTTGCCCATTTGCAGTGCAGATTTTCTAGATGGATTCATAACAAAATGCTGTCAGCTTCTAAAAAATGCAGGTACAATACATTTCTGTGAAATACAGCATATGGATTAGATATCTTAGAGCTGGGCTTGATACTATTAGATTTTTAAAAAACCCAATATGTATTTAATCATTTTTTACCCAAATTCAGTTTTTCCCCCCTCCTGTAAAGACCCTAGTGTCACTCATGAAATGAATAATACTTAAACAAAAAAGTTTAAACACCTGCACCATTTTATTAGGTGTCGGAGCAGAAGTGGGACTGATATAAAATATATATATGTTTATACACATACACACACAAGATCAAATTGTTCTTTAAAAAGTGCATTACTTTTTTGTAATGAGTGGAGTATGGATAGAAGCAGAGTGTATTAACGCCCTGAGACAGCCAGGAATTGAGTTTGGTGGTGTCTTCATTCAGATACAGCAGAAAAATGTAGTCTTTGCCTGTCGTTCTCAAGAGACCCGGGGCTGAGCTCTCATGGAGACCAAATTACATTCATCCTGAGAGAGGGCATGGTTGAAGTAATTGGTGGGGCAGTGTGGGGAAAGTTACATTCCAGCTGCTTCCATTGTAGCTGACCTGCAAATGAAAAGAGGATGTTAACAATCTAGGCTAACATTTGACTTGGCTTTTTCACCTCTCTAGACATAAGGGTGAGAATTATAGACTAGCAAGCAACGTGCACTAGTTATAACCCAGATAAAGCGGGAGTGTCTATATTAAAAACAAATCTTGCTCTTTAAAAACAGCTCCATACTTGTCAAGTGCCCTTTTTACAGTCACGGATAGTCACAGTCACCAATTCCTTGTTTTATTCAGCATCTTCTGAACCATCATTATTGAATTCTGCTATTAGACTTATATGTTGGATTTCCTATCTTTGAAGTCTGTTCCAGTGCCTAGCATCCTTAATAAAAGACATATTACACCGATTCCTTAGCCCTCAAGGACAACATCACAGGAAAGGTCTTCTCCACTGTACTTAATGGCTCTGTTTTAAAGACAATAATGCTGAATTGCTCAATGGCTGTTCTAATGAATAAAACAACCCAAATTGATGTAACATGCATATTTAAACCCATTCAGTTAAGTACTGATGTGATTAAAATAATCAAATGTATTACTTAAAAAATTAAAAAGGATAAGTTCTGCACCCCATTATTTTATTGACTTTTAAATATAAATTGCCGAAATGTTTACATTCCTAATGGCATTATTAAGCTAATCTGACAAATCAGAGGAAAAAGTTGATTGCCCAGCATATTATTATTACTGCACCTGTTATTACAATTCGGTTAGATGAGGAGCAACATACAGTATGAGGATAAATAGTTTCTTTAGCCTTTGTGAGTGTGTGTGTATGAGAGAGAGAGAGTGATGGGCCATATAAATGTATTTAAAGTGTAGTTTTACTCTGTGTTACCTAATGTTTGCATCGAAGCAATTAAAGGGATTTCATAAATTTTATGCAGTCTGGAAATAAATATGCAAATATGGGGAGAGGTAGTGCATTCTCATACCTGCTGCATGAGGTCTCTTTAAGCACACTGCAGTCTACACAGATGGACAGATTTTATGTATGGAATGAGTGTGTACTTCATGTTGTAATGAGTGGTGGAGAGGATTTTAAAGGATTTGTTTGTGATTACCTGGAAAAAGAAAGTTAGGTAAGAATCCTAATTAGATAGTGTCAAAACAACTATCCTATAATTATTTGCAAGTGCTGCGTTTATAAAATTAAAAATATATCACAGAGTGCATTTCTTTGCCCCTCAGTCTTTGCTGTTTTTCAAAGACATGAGCCTGGTGAGACCCTTTATATGCCGTAATACATCCTATTATTGCACTGGAGTAGGTTGTTTGCTAATCCATGACTGCCAACAGTATTTGGTGTATTCATTGTCCTCAATGGGATTCCACACACTGAGGCTGCATCTCCCAGATGCCAGAGCTAAATTTTTTTTTAGCATTTCATGTTTTGATTGAATTTGGTGTTATCTTTCTTCGTAAAACCTTTACATTCATATTTGAAATTCAAAAAAAGAAATAAAGGTTCTCTTAATGGAGCTTTCCAGATATAGTGATCTGATTCCATAAAAATAGTTTAAGTGTCATGGAAGAAATTGTTAAACTTTTGCTGACTTGTAGATGGTATTTGCATGAACTGTTAGACTATTTTACATTTTGTCTCACATAGTGATTTGAATTCCTAGTATTTACTAACACCTGATCCATATCACATATCCTACTTGTGTCCCCTCTGGCAACACAGCAAAATGTTTATATGAATGGATTCTCAATTTTTGTAGCAACTATTTAACTCAAGGTTTTCTGGAGTTAATGCTATTTCCATAATTAAAAATACTCTGCAGCTACAATAGAAATGAATTAGAGAAGAAAATAACATTTTTTCTGCTATCATATAAAACATTTCAGAGTCCAAGTACAGAAAATAAATTCCATGCATTCACAATCGGCATACCATGGCTAAACCCTGAAACCAGTTATTAGATATCTGTATACTGCTAGTGCCAGTCATACCGGAAGTTTGGTTGGCAGAGAGGATAATATGTACAGATCAGTCATGTTTTCATTTTGTTACGTTTGCAACACATCCTTGCATGTTCAAATTAGTTATTTTCAAATCCTGACAGCTGTGATATTTAAAATGATCACAGATGTTGTGATGTAAAATTGATTTTTTCTATTAACACCTGAAGAAGAGACCGGTGTAGTAGTAAAAACTTAAATAAGGTAACTGTAAGACGATACATACTGATTTGGTACGGTAATCCTGTTTCTCAGCACTTGCACTATATATAATGAAAGAAAACAAAGCTATTGCTTCATTGCAAGTGTCAAAAATCCATATGCGGTTTTAAAATGCCTTATAACAGGAAATATCTAAGTACAATAACCTTTTTTGGTTCTTCCCTTCTTGCTAATGGTAAACTATCATTTCATAAGCTGTTTATGAAACTAATAAATTAACCCTATCCAGGCTACATCTTCCAAGCTATATGGATGCTATAGTCAGAGTTTAATCAGGGATTTCATTATGCCATTTTTTTTTTCACTGCAGAGAATTTATAACTGAGGCATAAAAATTGGCTCCAGGATAAAACTTGAAATACGGGTTTTTTATCCAAGAAATAAAAATATTTATATTCTCCTTTTTAATTAATGTTTTACAAATGTTTTCCCATTTTAAACAAGTACAGAAGCATTGCTTTTCAGTTAGAAATGTATTAGTATATGATACCTTTTGTCCACATTTCAAAAGGATTTTAATTTAAAGTAATTGGTCTCCATTCAGATCTCAGATCAGCACTGCATTGACTCAGCAGAGAGGATGGCAGCAGCCTTCGTGATAAATACTTGGTTCACCTAGATTCTTCTGGCCTTCAAATTGTGCACATCCACTGCATATAGATAACCAGGTCCACAAATAAGGAAGTGGTTTGTTCAAACCTAGACAGACTTGCCAAAATTCATGCTTTGTACTGTTCTGCTCTGTAAAATACATGTCATTGCAATAGTGTAGAAGCTTCAGTCCTGCTCCTGTTGGAGTCAGTGGGAGTTTTGACATCCAGTTTAGTGTGCACAGAATGGGGTCCAGAGGGTGTAAAGCAGTTATGGACTACAATAGTGAGAGGTGTTTAGATGTACATAAGAGAGAAGTTGAGCCTGTATATGTTGATAAGCCATAGGAAGCTATCTAATTGCAGCCTGTCAGCTCCAAAACTCTGATCCTTCTCTTGGCCAAAATGGTAGCTGTGTAAATGAGCTTCTAATTTAATAGGGCACTTTTTCTGATCTCTCCATGGCAGCATTGGATAGCATATAAGACCAGGATTCGTTTCTGCTTCAGATGTCTGATGGAGGTTGTCAGTTGTTCAGAGTTTCCCTTTGACCATCAAGATTTCATGTGCAATATGTTCTTGTGACTTATAAGATAATGTTTTGCTTCAATGTACAGAACAAATATAGCCCAAGCCTTAATCTTAAGAGGGGATATTCATAAAATAAGCACCATAATGTAGTTGCCAGCTCATCCTGCATGCCAGGATATGTTATGTCCAGTAAGAAGAGACTGTTGATTCCTCTACAGCCAAGATGGGGCACCTTGCAGAGGAAAATAAAATTACATATGCATATGCATAGACATTACAATTGTTATGGACTGATCGTGTCTGGCAGAAGCCTGTTTCTGATAAACCCTCCCATAGCCTGAACCACACACACAGATCTGTGAAAAGTAAAAGACAGAATGCAGAATAAATTCTACTTCCTGACTGCATACAGAGATTGCCAATATTTTATATTTGTAGATCAAAAGATCTGGACTAAGGCTTTTAATTTGGTGAGGTATTAACCCATAGTACAGGCATTACTTTTTGGTGCTTTATAATCATAGTGAATGTCATAGGAACTTTTTTTTTTAAGTTATGCTGTGTTATTGCTCATCAAGTCATCTTGCTGCTAGCTTGGAACTCCATATCTGGTCCCTGGGGTAGCCATGACAGCAGCAGTTTAGTGGGGCAGGCATCATCCGGTGCAGAGAGCAGACAAGCCGTGCTAGCAGCAGTGCCACTTCTCTCTTGGCTGCTTCAAGAATGCCATGACCAAAGTAAGTGTTGCATGGCTCTACTATGAAAACAGACATGCACTCAGTGCTGTAGCAACTAAGTTTGGTGCCCGGAACAAAGCCTGCAGCAGTAGCCTGCCCTCATACCACACACAGATCTGGGGGGCACATGCCCCCCCCCCCCCCACCTGCTGGGGAGTGCATACAGCAGTGGGAGCTGCCCTTTGCCCATCTCCTCGCCCTCAAACGAGCCACTTGCGGCTCTGTCCCATGCCCTGCCCTGGCTGGGCAGTGCCTATTGCTGCATATTGGCTTCGGTGCCTGGGGCAGTCACCCCGCTCACCCCCCCCCCCCCCCCCCAATTGCTACATCACTGCATGCACTTTAAAAAACAGTTTCAGGGATGTTGGTTGTAGCCGTACTGGTCTAAGGACATAAGCAGACAAGGTCCTACTTACACATAAATCAAAATAGGTGTCAAGGAGCACTTGCTTATCAAGTAAGAGAAAGTGTTTTAAGAATGCATCAAATATATTTAGCACAATAAATTGGAATAGTGCTATTTGCTCTGCTAGGGTCTATCTAATCAGTCACCTTCATTTCCAAATATCCTTTAACATTATTTAAATATTATGTGTGTTAATACATAATTAGATATAGTATTTCCTTGAGCTCAGTTGCAGCAGTCCAGTATCTAAGCATGCAATCAATTACAAATAATTTGGTACAGTTTGGTGACGTATCATCTCTAAATTTTTTGCAGGAGAAAGGAAGGACTTTTTTTTAAACTACTGTTCAGTAACACTTCAGCTGGCTTTTTGTAAACACACACAGAGATTTCAGACAAATTGCGTGCTTAAGTTACACATATGGATAACTTCCTGCTAGATTGGGACCCATGCATATTATTTAAAAAAATACATTAAATATAGATTTTAATTTGATGTAATCAGCATTGAGCAACTAATGCAGAGATAAGAACAACATGGGGCCAGATTTTCAAAACTTTGAACCCTGCTGCTACTCTAGGCTTTTTATATCACTCTTTTGTCAAAATGGTTCCTGGAATCATAAAATGAACTCTTAGATTATAAATATATTTCTTAAGCAAATTCAAAAAAATATATATGGTACAAATCATCTCGGTGCAAAAGGCCTTATGTGCTTTATAAGACCTAACATACAAGTACTTAAATAATGTAAGGACTTGTGTTGGCCATCTGTACTGCATTAATGGTTTTTAGTGCTTGGTTCTGCAGTAGTGAAACCAAGGAGAATTTAACTGTTTACTTCAGTATAAGCAGGAGTGAGTTTTTCAATCTGCCTTGAAATCTTTAGTCCTTGGAAACATGATTCTGAAAAAGCTTATGTACAGGACTAGTCCTGTTGAAGGAATAGGATCACATTAGTTAAGGGCTCCAGGATTTGGCTTTTAATCTCTAGTCAGATATATTTATTTTTCCAAACAAAAGGAAAGATCGCCTCATGGATATACTTGAAAGAAAATTTTCAAAAGCATTTATGGGATACATTATGTTAAATGACTTGTATTCTTACAAGTTCTACAGAAAAAGCACTGAAGGCAATGTTGTTGTTTTTTAAAATTAAAACTGACCAAATATAGCACTGACCACTTTCTCTGTGTGATTCTTTGCTAAATAATAGGCAGCCTTTCTATTTTAAAAGTTATTTCAGTGCTAGATATTTCATAAGAGATGCCCTTTAGTCTGATGATACCTAGTAGCTAATAAGTAGGGAGTTACTAGCCTCCTAAATTGCTTCTTCGCACTTGTGCAGGCAACAGTTTTTCAAATATTTCTGTGACAAAGTATGGAGTCTGGTTGATAATAGTATTTACTCCAAGTTACTGATAACTACAGCTAATGACTACTCTATTAGAATAGGAGTAGCTTTGGCGTGGCCTGTGGCTCTTAACTAACAAGCTAATATTTCAGTGCTGGTGGCAGCCATGTATTCAAAAACATCTTGTAATTTTTATTTAATATATCCATATTTGCATAAATGCTTCAATTTTAAAAGTTTGAACTTGCATTCCATACCTATCTTGTTTATCAGCTCAGCTGAGTGCAAAATCTTTTCAGACGCCCTTTTCTTGGTTAGGCTGAGCAGCAGGAGATAACAGTGTTGCAAACCGGCAGATGCTTTATCCCTGGGCTCACTATAGTGTGCACAAACCATCATTTTTTCCCTGTAATAATTATGGTGTTAAGAAGCGTTTGTGTTACGTGCTCTCTTTCAGCTTGCACCATGTTTGGTTCCTGTTATGCAAATAGTGCTTTAAACTTAGAAATGCCAATTTGCATTAATATTTTGGTTTCATATAGCTAGCTATTGCATTGCAAAAACAAGTGCATTTTAATGAGCATTGGCAGAATGTTAAAAAAAGATATGGTATTCATTAAATTCTATTGTATGCAATGCAGTAGTTGGTTGCCAAAAATCATTAGGATAAAATGTAATGCATGTTGAGGCCACAAGTATAGCCCTCATCAAAGAGCACTGTGACCTTATGGAACTGTAAAGCTACAGAGTGCAAAACGCTCTCCTCTACAATAAATTAGGAACTGGGTGAGCTCTTAACATTTCTTAAAACCTTCACTTTCTGCTCCCGTCCCCTCTTTTTCCATTTTCATATTCTAAGCAGACGAAGTCTTACTGTCCACTTGATTGTTTGTGTTTATCTGACGCGGCAGACTTTTAAAAATCATAAACACTATGATGTAAATGACTACTTTTTCTGTGCATTTCAGAGCAGAAACCTGCAGTAGACTTTCATTAGGTATAGATCTCCATCTGAATACTAGATCCATGCATGAACAAACAACTTTGTCACATTGAATGGCCACAGCATACCCATATCAGTGAAGTTTCCCTTTAGGATTTTCGATCCTGCAGGAAATTCGTGTCTATGTCAAGTTTGCTGTAGTTTGTCTTAATTATAAGGGGGCTTGGGGGGGGGAGGGGGGTTGTTGGGGGTTTTTTGTGGGGGGAGAAATTATTGGACTTGCTGTAGTTTTTTGCCCCACATTTTTTGCCCTTCTTTCACCCCAGAATGATAGTTCCCAGTCTCTGAAAATGCCAGTGCTGTCAAATGTCTGCTCTATCTTTTTGTCAAGAAAACTGGAAATTTAGTACTTGGCCTGGTGTATTGCCACATGTAAGTCCTGGTTTTAATCCAGTGAGTTAGTTTGTGTTTCAGTGAATGGGGATAATTATATCTGTAAGGTGACTTCACCAGATGAAATAAGAAAGTAAGTTTTAAGTTAACCCTCCCTCTCTTGCTTTATTCAGTGGAACATTTCTTGCATATTAATGTTAGGGCTGATATTTGAGGGACTGCTTTCCTATAAGCTGGCTGGGGGGAGACTGGTACAGGGTTAAATGAATTCTTTTCTTCATTATTCAGAAGTGATATAGACTTTTCTTGGACTAATGTGGCTTAATTAGTGGTCAATTAAAACTGAACATTGTTGAATTGAAGTTCTTTGATCAAAATCCTTGGCATGGCTTTTCTTTCTTTAACTAGCCACCATCTTGAATTCATTTGGAATCAGTAGTGTAAACAAGTTTAAAACTGGTTCTTTTATAAGAAGTCAGCAGGCTTGTATAGCTGTGGTTTCTTTCTTTTCTTTTTTTTTAACTTCTGTAGGCGGCAATTCAAAGCAGTGTTAAATGAAAACAGTGCTACACCCCGAAAAGCATGCATTTAAAAAAAAAATGTTGTATTAATTAATCAGAATACAGTAACTGCTCCCATTGCATTTCTTGTCAGAAACTACATTTCTTTTTTGGTGATAAATTTTATTTGGTATCTGAAATACATTTTGTTTTAGTCATGGTCAGCAGTTGTTCAAAATGTATTCTGTAACCCTTATAATCGACAAACAAATGAACAAAGCTGTCAGTAGAAAAGGAGATGTGGTAAAAAGCGTATACAGCACATATGGTTGAATAAGAAAATGGTATTTTTCATGAAAATGAATGGCGATTATGACTGGTGTAAGGTGGATAAATTGTGTACCATTGCGTGTGTTCTGGGTGTGGTATCATTTTAATACGGGTTTTGTTAAAGAACCCCACTATGCCCAAAACACAAAGTTCAAATGATCAGTAGAAATCATCTGTCATTTAAAAAAAAAAATCTAATGAAAACAATGTTTTTTTCTGGAGCTCAGCGTTGTTCAGTGCGTTTTCTGCCCACTCATGGCAGCACTAAATGAAATACAGTAAGTTGAAACATTGAAAATGCCTAATTGAAAGAGAAAATGGTAAACATACAGCGTTAATAGTGATAAAAAATATGTTCAATTTTAATCCACTTTCCCTTTCAGATAACCAGGATTGTCATTATTGACACAAAATGAGACAATCCCCATAAAATATATTATTTTGGCATGAGTGTTCATTTAAATCCATATCCTTTGGAGAAAATATTAATATCTTTTATAAGAACATAAGCAAATGTTAACTGTAACATTATAAGAGAACTATGGGATTTTAAAGCTATAGTTACCTTTAGTTTTTCAGGAGCTAGGTTTTCCCTCAATGGTTTTTTATATACACAATCTTTTAATGTTAAAATGATCAAAAGGTAATTTTAGCCAATTTTGAAACTTTGTGTAAATCACAATTCCAGTTTTTGATGTGTTAAAATACGGAATATGTCTCTTATAAAAACTGATTTTCAAATATATATATATGTGCTTCTATGTGACAGATTTGCTTGCACAGTTGCAGTGCTTGTATACACAGATTAGGCATTTGTGCATACAAATGATTACTTATAAGATATGAAGCTGGCGTAGTTGCAGGCACAAGTGCTTGATTTCCAAGCAGCCACGGTAATGGGGCAAACAGAGCTTCATGTGTGCATGATTGAAAATCAGACGCCTAGAGTCCCCTTCATTCAAAGCTTTTCAAACCTGAACCCACTATAATCCTTTGAGACGTATTTGGGTGGAACTCAGTATGTTATCTTTCACGAGGGACCCTGGCAACATTTCTTTTCTCTTTTTTCCAGTGTTGCTCTGCTTGCATTCACAAAACAAGAGTTTCACTTTGAGTCATATTCAGGTGAATCCAAAATCTGAAAGTGAAACACTTTCCTTCAGGTTTGCCACTAACTTTCCTCCAGGTTTGCTCAGAAGTGATTCAAGATTCACTCAAAAGATCATACCCCACCCTTTTTTTTTCCAAACCTGGGCCTTGCACAAGGTACAAATTCATGTGCTTGTAAGGATTCTTGTTGCAGGATGGGAACTTTGATTTGTTTTGAGTTTAATGAAGATGCATTTTAGTTAGTATAAAGTTTTCTTTAAAAAAAATTGAGCACAGCTCAGCTCAAAACACCATGCTATGCAATTAGCATACCCATTGTAAACAGTAGTCCATTTTTAGATAGGTAAGCCGAAACATGACTTGCCCAAGGTCACATATTCACTTATTATCTGAACTGGGAGTAGTATCCAAACATCCCTGTTCCTATGTTTCTCTTCCAAACACCAGTTCTCATTCTCTAATGTCTTTACCTCATCTTACTGCTCAAAATATTTTATATTGAAAATTCCTG
>NW_005841915.1:2658233-2693473 GCF_000455745.1 Alligator sinensis | reverse complement strand
TCCTGCTGGAAATAATAATAAAGAAGTTTAAACAAATGACTTGCATATTTCCTAACTGCCTCTGCCTTGCTTTGGGCTTTAATTGTAGGAGGGTCTAAGGAAATTGTATTTGGGTGATGACACGAACAGATTTCTTCCTCTCTCTGAATGATGGCATTTTAAACTTTTAATCCTTTTCATCAAAAACTGGGTGAAAATCATAGTCCTAAACAATAATTAAAATAAAATTTCCATCTCTTGACAGAGAGAGAAATTGTTTATAGTAAATGTGCCTTTCAGCCTTCTCTCATGCCTTCTCCCAAAAGGGCTGATTAGGATGTAATAATTGGGGATGATAGCGGGAGGAAGACGACAATTCCATTTAATTAAAGATAATTTATTTTACTTTAACTTGGTGATGTCCCACATGAATAAGAGTAGATTTAGCAGATAGATTTATTAATGGGTACTGACATCTCAGCTGACATAAAAAGCAAACATTTTCTTTCCTCATTGTTTTTATTGTGTCTCGGCACCTGAAACTGCTGTCACCCCATTTCCCTTCCGCTCCATAGAGATGAAGACATTTCCAGAGAGTGTACAACTCATAATTCATTACTTGAGTTGGGCCTGAGCCACTGAGCTTGGCCTTCTCTCTGCTTACCATTGGATCTTACGTTCAGCCTAATGTTGGAAGTCGCCACAATAAGTTCTAGGTGTAAGTTAAAGGCTGACCGCAGGTCTTCAGCTTGTCATAAGCTCATTGCACAGATTCCCGGAGAGGTGTGAAAAGGTGTAAATAACATTTTCCTGCATCCTAAAGGACATGCACGTACCAAGGGAGATCCACTGGCCTGAATGAAGCTGTCCGTGGGTAGATGCTGCTGACAGTTTTGTCTAAATTTATTTTTTTATGAATGCAGTTACTGGCCATGTCTCTGCCCTGAGCAGCGTTGCCACTATTAGGCCGTGCTGGTCTCCTCTAGCCATCCTGATATATGAGAGTTTGAATTGCTTTGTGCTACTACAGCTTCCTCGAGTGGCAGGCTGTCTCCTGCCTGGCGCTGTATGTATGTGGAATCTAGCCAGTAGACACCAGATTAAATCTAGACTGAATTTAGCCTCCTATCTCTCATCAGTTGTTTGGGGTCCAATCATGTCAATTCCACTGTTTTATTATCAGTTTATACTCTTGATCAGATTCTTAGCCAGCGTAAATCATCTGAAGGCTGCTGGTTTCGGTGGTGTGATGCTGATTTACACCAGCTGGAACTGTGTTCTTTGATGTTCGGTATATCAAACCTGATTAGCAAGAATCTCTCAGGGTTGGTTTTTTTTAGGTAAATGTGTAGATCTAATTAATGATTGTATATTCTTTAAGTTACTTGATCACGCTGTGCTAGGTAGGTAATGACCAGAGCCACTGGAAAATTGCAGGATTAAGGCTCATTTCTTGCAGAGAAATTTGGGAGGAAAATATGGGCAGATGTCTGATACATTCACTGTCTCTGCGTGTATTTGTAAACAGAACATAGAAAATAAGAAACACAAAATGGTTCTCAATACATGTGGTGAAAAAAAAAGTTATGAAGTAGATACCACCATGAAAGAAAATACATGCATACCTCTTCCTTTTCTCTGTCTCTTCTGGGAACTCCTTTTTTAAAAAAAAACACTTGGAGATATGCTAACTTAAATTAAACGTGAATTAGAATTTACATTTGACAACTACCCCTGAATCTCTGCCAAATGGCACCTTTGTTATTTTCATCATCACATTTATTTCCATCTCCTATTCTTTTTTCTTTACCCATTCTTTTATTCCTTCCCATTAAGATCTGATGCTGGGTTGCTGAGTGTTTTTAAGTGTATGCATGCCAGGATATATGTCTCCTACCAGGACCAGTCCCTAATTTCTTACAAATATGGGATTTTTCTCTCCCCTCTTCCATCCACTGTTGGATTCATCCCCCTCCCTCTTCACCCATTCTCTGCTCTTGGCCCCTGTCTTCATCAGCTTGCTATTTTTGCTGTTTTTTCTGTTCTCAATATTATTTCTCCACCTACCCATATGAAGTCCTCCTTCCTCAGGATTCTTTTATGAAACATGCCTTAAGTGGGACACTTTCTTATGAACAACCAAAGTGAGGGTCACAAGAGTCATCTGAAGTCAAGTGCGTTGATTCAGCCTTTCCTTTCACGTCTGCTTTCTCCCAAGGTGAAAATTGATGTGTGCCAAGATTAATGATAGACAGAGACTTGGTTTTGGTGAGAATGGTTTTGTCTTTCTCTATTTCTCTTCTTCCATCTCATTTGTACACCCCCCGCCCCCGCCCATGCCTCTCCTCCCTCAGTGTTTTCAGTGGTAGATAGTAATGAGGATTCTTTTAACTACAAGAAACATGACCTGCACTCAATGCTCATAGTATTACTGAAGTTAACACCTGATGTTAACAGCATTTCTTGGGCCCAGTTCCTCTTATCCTGCACAGGCCAACTCTACTGAGGTCAGTAGAGAGTCTTCTGATCTATATTAGTAAAAAACAATTGTATTTAGGCCTTTATGTCCAATGTGAATAGTGATGGGCTACCTACCAGGATATTAATTATTTCCAGATAGGTAGCCTTTCTACCATTTCTTTCTTTCTCTCCTTAACTCCTCTTAAAAGATCTCACTGAAACAGAAGATGGAGAACAGGGGATATCACCGGGGTGGCTTGGTTGCTGTACCAGCAGATTCATTACACCAAGGAAAGGCTATTTATCATTCTGTCCTCTCTGAGATGAGCTTGAAAACAAAGTCTCAAACTTCCATTTCATTGAGTTGCCATGAAGTTTCCTCTCCACAGTTATTTGAATTCTGTTCTTTGATGATACCTGCATAGTTAGATGCCATTGCTAGGACCGTACCGAATTCATGCTGGAAGTGGGTTGCGCTGTGGCTCCTTTAATCTTCCAGGTTCTCCTGTGCAGCTCCCCTCCCCCCCCCACTGCTGATTGGTGGAAGAGTCCTGCTTGGGGCTTGCTCCTGATTGGCTGGGAAGCAAAAACCATAGTTTTAAACATGGCACCATTTTTGCCTCCCTGCCGGTCGGTCAGCAGCAAGCAGCAGGGCTGCCGAGGTCCCTCGGCCAATCGGCATCAGGAGGCCAAAAACAGCCATATTTAAAACTGCAGTTTTCTCCTCCCCACTGATCAGAAGTGAGCCACAAATAGGGTCTGTCCACCAATCAGCACCAGGAGGGGCATGTGGGAGAACCTGCAAGATTAAAGGACCCCAGCACAGCCCACTTCTACCATGAATTCAGTAGGGCACTAATCATTGCCGATGATGTTTTCTGGGATTCCTTGTTCCTCTCTCAGCTTTGCCTTTTCTCTAGTTTGATCTCATTGCTTTTCTTCACTGGAGTCTTTCAGTGCCCATCACTGTGGTATATGTCCTCTCCTTACATTGTTATTCCATGTTTTATTTTCCCATTTTTCTTTAACTCTTACATTTTCCCAGTACAAATTAGAAACAACTTGAAACTGATTGGACCATTTGGAGAGCTCCACCTACAGACAGTTTTATTCCCCAGGAGCACTTATGGCATGCTAGAGAAGAGCAGGCTGCCAATTGAAATAATGGCTCTGTCAAAGCTTAGGAAACAGTGGAGCAATGGAGGAAACTGCAGAATCTGTCATTAGAGTTCACCCGCAATTTCCTACCCTCCCTACTAATGACTGAGGATGATGGTATTTGTACTTATACTGCTGTGGTAACGATCTGGGAAAGTGTCTTAATAAAGAGAAATGGCAGAAAGAAATCAGAGTTGGAATAGAAACTATCCAGCTCCATTTATGTTGTTGTTGTTGCTTCTTTAGAATGAATATTTCTGCACAGGGATGACATAATGTATTATTTTTTTTCAAATTTAGTTGACCCTTTTTTAACTTTGGGCGTTCACAAGATGTAGTATTCAGCAGTTCCATCTGGAAAATATTTTAACTCAATGGGATCTGTGGAGTTAGAGTATCGTATAGAGTAGGATAAGAAAAAAAATTAAACAGCTAATGCTTAGGGTATGTTTAGAATAAGGGAGTTGTTTGTATAGAAGTGATGGCTGGTAGAATTGGAACAAACAGCGCAGAGCAGATGGGTGGTTTAGTCGAGATCTCTATGTTTCACCTCAGAATGAGCTGTGGTTTATAAAACTGGCACTCTGCAGTCACTTTTGAATCTACACCAGTCTACAGATTTTTGCCTGATCACATTATAGCAGACGTCCCATACATGTAAAGCGGCTTGCTATACTGGTAGCTTTGCTGAAGTCGAAGGAAACTGAGAAATTTTACGCACGCTGATGAACTGGACCCTCACAAAACTACCATGTCAAAACAGCCGTTGCTAGGATAAGTCTGTTCAAAGCATTTGTAGAAAACAATGACACATCGAAAAGACTTCGGCGGAGGAAATTTCAAGACATCGCAGCACTGCGATAATTCTCCGTTCAATAAGTTCACGACGAGTTATTGTTTCTTTTATTATCGTCACCAGCATGAGAACAGGCAAGAAGTAAACCTGTTTAAAACTTGCAGTTTAAAGATCATATATTCTGTGCACAACATACGGTGCTCGCAGGAGAACTCATGTCAATTAAAGCATGTAACACAAAATGTGAGGGAGAACTCAGAGTTGATTTTGTGATCGGTCTTGCACCTGCATTTGTTTTCTGCAGCACTAAACAACCTTTTTCATTAACCCTGGGTGACCTTTAACCTCCCGTTATTCCCCAGGGCTTTGCCTTTGTCAGTGAGCCCTTTTCGGTTCTGTGACTTACAGGTGGTTACTGTAGCTATGTACACTTGTTTTTCATGGTGCACCGTGCACTTAACGGCTCAGCAGGACCTGCAATTTCATACCTCTCACGGGGCTGGGGGTTGGTTTGCATGTGCTTTTCTGTTTTGTGGCTCATATGGTATCAATTACTATTTGATGGCAATGCCAAACCCTAGGCCTTTTGCATGTTTGTCCTGTGAGAAAGATCTGGAAGAGCCGACATCTGGTTTTGATTGTTGCAATTGCAGGTTGATAGAATAAACGCAGGGTGAGGTGGGTGGGTTTTCCTTCCGGCCCTTTCCACTCTGGGCTGGTAATGTGCTTCACTTGTGGATCTGGTCTTTTCATCATCTCACTCCTCCCCCATCTCCCTTCTCCCTCTTCCTCTCACTCCAAATCACCAGCAGCAACATGTGGCCCAAATTAGGGACCTGTGATTTAAAAAGCACCCTTCTGCTGGAAACCTGGAATAGGTCAGTCCAGGAAACAGAGAATATGCTTATAACACATAGTTAAAATACAAATTGACTTTAACTAAAAGTCAGGGAAATTCATCCCTAGAACTGGCAAAATTATCTGTGTTTGGATGTCAGGGCTAGGGAGAAGGAATAAAGGGGTCACTGGAGTGTATGTTTGCCTTTGGAGGACAGCACTAAAGCTGACTTCTCATTGTCATCTACCCAGCGTTGGGTGAGTCTTAGTGTTACTGAACTAGAGACAGTAGGGGGTACCCAGAAAGTGTCTCCTCATTACTGCTGCTCAGCAGGGATTGAATGTATAAGTGTGCCTGGGGAAGGACTATCACATTGGGGAAAAGAAGGCAAAGAAGTGATTATAGAGAAAGAAATAGTGACTTCTTTAAGCAAAACACTTTCATCAGCAACATTACAACATGTCTGTGTGGATTGCAGTGCCAAGCAGGTTTTCCCTTGTGTTGCTGCACCACAGAAGTGCTGTGATCAGTTTGAGTCTTTTCGTATCGCTGCATCAGTTTCAGCCTTCCATAGAAAATTACGAATTCAAATAGGCTGAAAAGTTAATGAGGAGCCTTGCTTAAAAATATTGCTGTGAGCAGCCCCATTGTATGAACTGAAAACAGGCAACCCCGATGCAAAAAGTTTAAATGCAAACTGCAGGGATGGGGAACAAGACCCAGGTGGCTAATTTCAGGAGCTCGTGCAGAGCGTAATGGTCTTATTTCTTACCCATCATTTATTTTGGAGTTCGGCTCATACCTTATCCAAACCCAGTAGCCATCATCAAAATCAGAGATCAATCAAAGGAGCAAAATCTGCAAGAAAAGGGACTGCTGCAGAGAGCAAGTCCTGCGGTGGATGTTTATTATCAGGTATTCGCTTAAGAGCATTTTTTCTTCCTATGTGAAGTTGACATCAGGTAATGCAGACCAGATCATTTCAGTGAGCAGGTTTATTCTTTTTGACAGTTCTGATAACCATTACATTTTACCATTTGGTAACGTACTTATAATTTAATAAAAATTCTCTTTTGAGATCTTCATTTTAAGGGAATTTCACCATGTATTAGGATCTGTGGACCACTGACTGATGGGTTTATTCTCTTAACAAATGTTTCCTTATATCAAGTACTTATTTAAGTGGATTTCTCTGTATCCGGAAATATGCAGCCCTAAATCACTATTGTATTGTACAGCTTGCACTTCCTATTTCAGCTCAGTATGCCAGGTAATATATTTTCTTTAATTTACCATTACACTTGAAGGCCAGACTGATGGCTTGCCAAAGTCTATTGTGTTGACACTGTCATAGCATTGCAGAGGGGATACCCTCAGCCTCAGCTGGGGAACATCACAAAAGCAGAAAAAAAACATTAAAGCATTTTAGTTTGAGAGGAGACTAAGAGTTCCCTGACAGAAGTATAACCAAGTCTGAGAATGGACAGGAGGGAGGAGAATTTATATGGGAAAGACCATAGCCAAGCCTGAAGGAGTAGTGAAAACCCCATATGACTTCTGCTCAGAGCTGGTTTGTAAAACACCTGCTGCTGACAGTCATTGCAAAACTAGTGGCAAGGACTAGTAGAGAAAATAAGGGGCAACCTTAGCCACAGTAATGTGCATTTGTATAGCAACTTTCTCTGAGGACAGCTCTGCTACAGATAATGAAGCCAAGGCACACAGAGGTTAAATCATTTGCCTGAGGTCACGCAGCAAGTCAGTAGCAGAGCCAGGGATTGAACTTTGATTTCTACCTTCCAATCAGTGTATAATCACTATCCCACACTGCTTCTGTCTAGTGAAAGGACAAGAGTATGAATTTAACTGATTTTTATCTGCTAGAGGTTGAATATTTCCCAAAGCTGTCCATTTTTTTAATGAACTCTAGTCTTGCAATTCTTTCTTCTGTCATACTGAAACGTATTACTCATCATCATCATCCTGTAAATATCATGGGCTTTCCTTCATGTGTCTGTCTACCTGTTTAACTGGCATGCTCTATAGTAAGAGTACCTCAACTCTGAAGGCTCAGTCTTAACCCTTCAGCAGTAGGGGGTATCCATTTCAAGACACTGATAACAGTTGTACCTGACGTACTTGGCTGAAGAACCTTTTGTAATTCATATTTCTAACGTCTTATCTGGTTAATGACTCTGAACTTTAAATCACAAATTTTCAAATGGAATAAAGTGATTGCATTAGGTTCCTCCCATGAATCAGTTTTGTAAAAAAATAGAAGGATCTGCAAAACAGTGACTTTTCCAGAAAAAAAATAAAGGAGAAAAAAGGTGGTAGAACTTCAGGCTGACTCTCAAAATTTTAAATATGAAAAATCTTTCATTGTGTCATGTTACACATTGCGTGCTTTCAGACAATATTATTCATTCGTTTCTTCAAACTTTTCTATCATGACACAACATATTTTTTAAATTCAGAACATCATATAAATAAAAATATTTAGATCTTTAATATTTTTTCTGTGAACTCCAAGAACCTGTACGCACCCACAGTTTACTCTTTGCTTCTGTTCATCTTTGCAGAAAGCATAATTGTTAGTGATGCTAGTGCTAGATCTATTTCCCCAAGCTTCCTATTCTGTTACAAATTAATCCTGTTTTACTTTCCAAATTTTTGGATGGAGTCATTGAGCTATTTTTGTTTATCAATAGTTATTCTGTATAATTTATGTCTCTCTCTAAAGTATGACACAGGAAAGATTACTCATTGGAAAAATTATCTGGCAATTTTTTATGGATGGATTAATCTGAAATGCATACTATGTTTTCAGGGATTTTAAAAAAATGTTGCTTGTTTTTGGAAAAGTGACAAGGGAGATGTGGGCCAATAGAATATTGTATATTCATACAGTTAGTCATTTCCTACATTCCATTTGTTGCCTGTTTAAAATAGCACAGTCCCTATAAAATAAGGAAAAACATCAATAGACTTCATCACCTTTCAGAGGAGAGTGTGCATCTGTGCACTTGACTAATATGATAGCAAGTTGAAAAAGGAAGACCAATGAATGGGAATTATCAGTGTTTTAAAAGCCTGACTTATAATGGTCATTTTGTTTCAGTAAGAAGTAGAGTATCAGGCTCTATTTAAGTAAATACAAGATAGAGATGGCCATGACATCTTGACTTCTGGTTCAGCCAGGAACAGTGAAGCTTGACTTACTTTATTTTAATCCAGTGCTATTCATTTTATGAAGTTTTTTTCTATTAAACTGAACCCCACCCCCACCCCTTTAACAAGGAAAAATCACACCGTTTCATAACATTTTGCAGCTAGCATTTATTTTGGTTATTTTTTCCATCATTTCATGATCATTAAAATCTTTCTGCCTTGCTCTCCTTCTTTTGATGTTTTTATTTCCCTTAACCCATAACTTAAAAAAAAATGACCTTTACATTAAGAAGCTGCTGGCCAGCTCAATTTTTGCTAATGTTTTCACCATCCTTTTTATACAGATCTTGCAATATAGTAAATATCACCATTATCCCATATTTATTTGAGCTATTTTCCTAGTGAATTCCCTGTTGCTTATAATAAGGACTACGGCTGTGCGAAGCTTCAGTGAATTCCCTGTTGCTTATAATAAGGACTACGGCTGTGCGAAGCTTCAGTCGCTGATTCAAGTCAGTGGAGATTCAGCCCGATTTGGTGGCCAAATCTCTAGATCCGAATTGAATCAGGAGACCCTTTAAGCTGTCCGAATTGAATTGGAACCCTCCAAATCGATTTGGAGAGATTTGGAAAGATTCAACTATTTGAACATAGACACAGCTTTAAAAATTTTTTCTATGTACCTCAAGATACCAGGCAGCTTGTAAATGCTGAGATGCTGGGGTGGATGGAGCATCTCACAGGAGCACAGGGGATCCTCAGCATGTTCAGCAGCAGACCTGGGAATGGACAAGAAGCACTTCTGGTTTACTTCTGGGTCTACCAGGGAGCATGCAGGGGGGGCCCCCCAAGCTCCCCCTGGCTCGGCAGCTGGTGCCTCCTGAGTCTGGGGGGCACCCAGGGTCCCCCCATGGCCAACCACTGAGCCGGGGGGCTGCGGGGAGGGGCTCAGCAGTGGACCTGGAAGTAGACCAGAAGTACTTCCGGTCCACTTCAGGGTTTGCTGCCGAGCATGTGGGGGTGGGGGGTGCTTCTGTGGGACACTCTATCTGCCCCAGCATCGCAGCATTCATGAGCCATGCCTCATACCTTGAGGTTTGTAGAAAAAACATTTAAAGCTGTGTCTATGGCCAAATCACTGATTCTCTTAATCAGCATTGAATCTTCAGATTTGGATTTGGCTGAATCTAATCAGGGACAGTGATCTGAATCAGTGAATTGAATCACTGTCCCCAATTCAGGCCAAATCTGAATTGAATAGGGCCCATTTTGCACACCCCTAATAAAGACCATATACTATTGATGACATGTTGTTAGTCATGGAAGGTAGAAATGGATCTGTCCATCTTATATTTGTAGGGTGATGAACTTTCCAAGCAAGTGCATATCTAGGATATATTAAATCATCAATATAGATATCTTGAGAAACACTAGCTATGATCCTTGTCTGCATTTGTTTAGATTGCTAGTTTCACAAAGTTTAATGACTCAGATTTTTCTTTCTACTACAAAAAAGTCACCCACACACAAGGTGTGCTTTGTACATTACATACCTTGTAACCTGCTAATATTTTTCCTAAAATCCAGTAAAATGAGACTTACAGTGGAGATTTTCAAAAGCACAAAATGGCAGGTACTTAATCCTGTGGAAGTTGATTGGTATTTGGGGACATAACTGCCATTTATGCCTTTAGAGTACTTCCTGTTTGTTACTAGGAAACATTTTGATTTTTGGAAAAAATTGGGGGAACTCTTTTTTCTGTTTATCTGTTTATGTTGTTTGGTCTGTTTTCTGTGAGTACTGTGTAACACTGTGTTTTTCACCAAACAGCACAATTGATTCCCATTCCAGGGCAACAGGCAGCTTACAGCTGCCGAGCTGAAATACAGCTTCATATAGCCTACTGCTGAAAGGAAGGGTAGTTAAGGCTTTAGGGAAAACCAGCACTGTGGTTACTGTGGTGCTGTGGACAAAAGGGGACCCATCAGCTAAGCAGTTATTCACTGCGTGCACCAGGATGACTTGCATGGCAGTGTGCACCAGGATGACCTGGCATCATGGAGACTGCAATTCTCACATTCACATTTAAGAATCTGACCAGCTTCTGTTATGATTTGACTTGAAGGCAAATAATGAAGTGAAGTGTAGCCCCAGATTAGGGACTAGGTCAGAGACATGTATATAAAGTAGAGCTGTGCGAAGCTTTGGTCCCTGATTTGATTCAGCAGAGATTCAGCCCGATTCAGTGGCCAAATCTCTAAATCCAGATCGAATCAGGAGGCCCTGTAATCTCTCTGAATCAAGCTAGAACCCTCCGAATCGATTCAGCGAGATTCGGAAAGATTTGGCAATTTGGATATAGACACAGCTTTAAATGTTTTTTCTACCTACCTCAAGGTACCAGGCGGCTCATGAATGCTGCGATGGTGGGGTGGATGGAGTGTCCCACAGGACCATGGGGCGCTCCCCAGAACACTCAGTGGCAGACCCAGAAGTGGACTAGAAGCACTTCCAGTCTGTTTCTGGGTCCACCGGCAAGTACACAGGGCCCCCTCACCCCTTGCCCCCCTACAGCTCCTGGCTCGGTGACTGGTGCCTCCTGGGTCTGAAGCGGGGCACCTGGGGTCTACCTGCAGCTGATCACTGAGCCAGGGGGGCACAAGGGGGACCAGAAGTACTTCCGGTCCAGTTCCCCAAGCAGGGGGGGGGGGGGGGGGCGCTCCTGTGGGATGCTCCATCTGCCCCAGCATCACACCATTCATGAACTGCACCTGGTACCTCGAGGTACATAGAAAAAACATTTAAAGCTGTGTCTATGTCTGAATTGCTGATTCTCTGAATCAGCATTGAATCTTCAGATTTGGATTGGCCAAATCCAATCGGGGAAAGTGATCTGAATCAATCAATCGAATTGCTGTCCCCAATTTGGGCCAAATCCAAATTGAATATGACCCATATACACCCCTAATATAAAGCTATAGCTCACCTGCTGTTGTTCAGTGGTAGAATCCTTGTCTCCTATGTGGGAGACATGGGTTTGATTCCTGGATGTGTGTATAACTGCAGCCATTGAGGCTCTGGACTCAGTCTGGCCTTTGAATTCTCTCTCGGTGGTCTAAGCGGGGGATGGAGTGTCTGGGCAGCCTCCAGTTTGCAAATAAAGACATTTTTTTGCAAAGATCTAGTTGGTCTAATAAAAGATATCACCTCTGCCATGAGTTTTGATTCCTTCTGCCTCTAGACCAATACGACTACAACCTGGATGCCTAGGCATGTGCGTTGAAGGTCTTGGTGACCTCTTACGGATATACCATGATCCAGAAGGATCAACAGTTGCCTACTACTGTACTCTCATTTCCTTTGGGGTGATTTATAGCACATTCACAATGCAGCAGTATTTTTTTTTCTGTTTATTGAGAAAGATGTATGTGCACTGCCAAGTCTGTGCTGAGAGGTGGATGTCCTCAGTCTAGTTGTAAATATGCTGAGGAAAGGGATATTTATGCTATTTTTATGAAATCCTTCCTGTAAATATATGTATTGGATCACATTCAGAGGTGATGTTTTAAGTCGATAAGAAAATCTTAGGGGCTCTAAGTGAATCCCTTTTGAAATTTGCTAGTAGGTATAAATTACATTGGGAACGGAGGGAAAGTGGATTCATTAGTTGTTTTACCCATAACACAGCAATTTCCCTTTTTTACTGCCTTGTACACTGCTTCTGAATGTGATACAATGACTTTTTGGCCATTTTTCTAGCTTTGAGTCTTATGGTCCATTTAAAATAATGTCATTAACTAGGACTTGCCAGGTCTTGTCACTGATGGGTCACTGGAAGCCACCAAATTTACAAAGCCATGTCTGGTGGAGAAACTTTTAAAATTTCAGGTTCTTGTGCTGCCCTTTTCACCCCCTCCTTCCGTGGTATCCTGCTTTTCCTTTCTCAAACCATTTTATCAACTGGCAGCTTCAGAGGTCAGACTGGGTTTTATCAGGTTTTCTTTGGTTGTTGCTTGCACATACAGAAGAACACAAGGGAGTCAGTGGAAAGAAGAGGAAAGTCAATAAAGAAGAGTGGGTGGAGAGATGACATGGAAAAGGAGGGGAACATAGCAGGGGGGAAGCTGGGAAGACAGCAGGCAAAAATGGAGAGAAAGGCTCCATAAAGCACAGAAATGGAAGGCGATATTTGTCAAAAATAGTGGGAACATGTAAAGTAAGCTTGTTCCTTAATGCAAGACAAATTAGTAAATCACAGAGGACATGGGGGGGGGGTTGTTTATTTTGGGGGGGAGTTATTTTTAGTTAGCAGCCCCTTTATTTTTCCAGGGAGTAATGATCTTTTTGCATGATAGTTTGGATTAAAACAGCAATCTGTCTGGTAAATTCCACATTATATTTTATTTCCAGTTAATTCTTCAGGATTTTTCTCCCTGTGAGGTATATTTAATACATGGACTGTTATCAAACAGGAATGTGTTGTATGTAATTGCATGTGATATGACTGTAAAAGTTTTAAATATTTTGTCTTGACGTTTTCCCACTCTGATCATAGCACCCACCTTTGAAGGACCTTTGGCTTTCAATGGATAGCTATTTTAAGTGCAGACTCTAGGCCAGAAATTAAGGGGAAAATGAGACTTTTTAATTACAAAAGATCAATCTTCTATCTTTTTCTAATAGATAAAAATTACAACACTCTTGTTAGATAAGTCTGTTGTTGGCTTTTTGTTGACTGCTTCTGCAGAGGCATCGGTACCAGTGTCCACTTGTGAACAACATTATCAAATTAGAGTTATATTAGGCTGGAAACTCAAGGAGAAAACAAAGATGATGAGGCAGGTGAGAGCATCCTGGAGAAAAATGACTCTTATTATTTGAAGTCAACACTTAAAATCCAGCTCAGGCCAATAGTACCTAGCTAATGCCTGTTTAATTAGCTTTGTGAAAGGATTTGGTGGGCTTGTTCCAGTACTTGGCTGACCTTCTTGTTCGTGGACTCCACAGAAAAAGAGTCCACAGCAAAGGGCTGGTCCTTGGCAAGGACCTTGGCAAGACAATGTGAGGAAGTGTAAATGTAGCTGCCCATATCCTGTAGCTAGATGACCTTCAGATGCCAGGACTGTTGCATGTTGCCTTTCCCAAGCACAACATTCACAGAAAAATAAAGAACTTTAAATAAAATCCAGTTGCAATCCCTCTTTTTAAAATGGCAAATTTCGTTTTAAAATTTTTAATTAAGTAAAAATCAGAGGTTTCAAAGTTGTAGAGTCATGGAAAAGCAAGAGAGGAAGGGTGTGAGAGTAACTGAAAGAGACTATTTCAACTTTAAAAGTGTTACTAAATGTTACTGATATTTACATCTCTTTCTCATATATACTGTAATTTAAGAAACCATCATGTGGTTTACCACAGGTTATTTTAAAGCACAAAGGCAGTAAAATAAGGCTAACATGTTCTAAACTGGACACTCTTAAAAATGAATGTTAACAACCCACAATTGTTAAATTTATCGTATTTTTAGAATTGGGGTAATTATAGTAAAGGTGAGTGCCACAGTGCAGTAAATCTAATTTTTAATGTCAATCATTTTACTCTTTTTAAAAAAAAAATCTGTTGCAACTATAGAAGACTTTTTTAACATGTCTGTTTCAATAGGCACATTGCTTTTTTGAAAGTATGAACAGTGTCTGAAGTGTTTAGAATAAAAGACTAGGATGTCATTTCTCTTTTCTGGCCTGTAGTTTATAAAACAATTGTACCATATACTAAGTGTAATGCAGTCTGAGTCTATTTTGTGTTTTTTGTCTGTGGACAATTGTTAAAGCATTAATTCTGCCATTAAGGACTTCTCTAAATATTTCCATTGTGTCATTATGATTGTTCTGTGATAGCAGCAAGAAGGTACCGTAAACACTTTGCTGGGAAAAAATCTCCTCCTCTCAGTCATCCAGCATCGTGGGAGGGGATGTTGACTAGACGGGAGGGGATGTGACAAAGAGTCTGGAAAGGGGAGATTTGAGAGAGCAGCTTGGTAAGATAGGAGCTGACCCCTCTCCCTCTTGGGTCCTCCATCTTCCCTTTGGCTGGAGCTTAGGGGATTGAGCAGGTTGCGTGACTCCCCTGTCTCTCCTCTCCATTCCACTTAGTATTTGCCCCTTTTGCCCCGTTAGCTACCAACCCTCCCTCTCCTTAGCAGTAGCCTAGGGGTTGTGTTTTCAGGATGTAGAACAGCTGACCATTTGCCTGGTCTGAGATCAGGAAGGAATTTCTCCCACTAGGGCCAAATGGCTGAAGTCCACCGCGTGTTTTCTTTTCCTTCGTCTTCCTTAGTGTCCTGGAGGGACAACTGGATTGAAAATAGTAGAATTTGCAAGTTTATATTAAGAAAGGTAAAACTGACACAGCTTGCAGCCGGTGTCCGGTATGGGTAAAAGGGTAATAGGGCGAGTAGCCAGAGGTAGATAAATCCCTGGATTTTGCTGGTGATGTTATGCTTATAGGATTTAAGGTCTTCACAGATGTGGCAAAGAGAGCTGACCCCTAGCAGTGGCAGGCCAATAAAGATGATTGGTTACATGTTTGGTGCCTTGAAACCTAACACTGGACCCCGTGTTAAATCCCTGGTAAATGGGAGCAGGGTGTAGATGGATGGCTGTCTTTCAGTGTTACATTAGTAAAATTGTGGTCTATTATTTAAATCACACCTGCATCTATTGTTCATTCTTCTGCATCTCCTGATCAATGACTACTGGCTATTGCTGACAGGGCTTGGGTATAGATTTATTTCTGCTATTGTTCAGTCATATTATGTCCTTTTCCCTTAACATTAAATCTTCAAGCAAGTTTTTCTGTCTTCTCTTTCTGTGACTGGTAGTTTGCTTATAGTAAGCAAATAAACATACATCAGTAGCTTCTGAATATTACATGTATTTCTCTTTTTCATGAATTTGCCAGGTGCAGAGTGTATGAATTGATATCAGTGGGAGTTGAGGGCCCTCAAGGGATCAGGCCTGAATTACGAAAAAACATTGAAGTTACTATAGAGTTTATATTTTTACTTTTCATGTATAGTGCCCTGTATACCTTCCCAGAAAAGCGCTACAATCTATTGAATATATCTATTTTTAATATAAAAACATTTTTAAAAATCCCTTGGGGTATATGTGAGCATATATTTAAATACATATAGAAAACCTCTGTTGTGAATCCGTGAATTTTCTTGCAAAACTGTCTAAAGTGTAATTCTATCAACCTTACTCAGGTAGAGTAGGATCTTGCTCATCAAATAGCCGTGTTGAAATCAACCAGACAACTCAAAGAGTAAGTTACTCGGTGTAAGAGTGGCAGATTCTGGCCCTTTGTGTGCTGTTTATTTTGATGGAAGAAATGGAATTTTTCTTGTAATGTTTGTGAAATGCAGGCTGGACGTAGATGGGCTTTTTCTAACGTTGCTTTCAGTTGTATTTTATTGGTGGATTTCTCTTTCCTTTCGCTGTGACCTGTGAATGTCAGAGTAGGCTCACTGCCAATTTTGTGATCTGCTGCCTGCTTCAAAATGGAGGCAGGAAGGTATCCATTTTCATCAAGATGATGACAGTGCTTCAGTCTTCCTGACCATCTGGAGAGAGGAACTTTTTAATCAGAAACAAAAAACTGAGGATTTAAACATATATAGCAAAATAAAATGCAAAGTTAAACTATACCTTATGAGTCCAGATTTTTTCTTTTATGTTGTCCCAGTCAAATTAAATGCAAACAAGAAAATACAAGAGCTATTTTTGTAAAAAGCACATTACAGAAATCTCTGGTGTATTAGTAAACAAATGTAAGTAAATTAGTTTTTTGGCACACATGCTAAGTTTGTTGCACACACAAATATAATAAGTACTAAAAAGAGTGTTTTTTTCCCCCCCTTCTGAGACACACACATGCTGTGTTGGTGGTCTTGTGTAGATCCAGGTTTTTTAGTACTCCTTTCAAGCTTCTCTGCAAGGAGCAAGTACCCTGGGAATTTAATATCCCAAGATATGTTTATAATTTTCAGTATTTTAGTTAGCACTGCTTTCTAAATTACATTTTTTTAGTTCAGGGAACAAATGTGACTTCTTGCACCGCCTTCATTTGCATCTCTAAAATTGTAAAATCATTGTACTTTCATATAATAAATCAATATTGTTTCATGTTTCAGTTATTCTATATATATATGTTAAACAGTGTATCAGCTGAAAGACATATTTTGGCAAAACCTTCACAAATATTCTTGAGTAAAGCTGGAAAATGTCATACCCGAGTTTCTTCTGAAGGTTACCATTTATTTTCCAGTCACACAAATGCTGAGGATTTTTGTATTCCGAGAAAAGTATTGTGTAGTGTTATAAACTGATTTAAACTGACTAAGGAAAAAAAAAACCCTCAATATTTCTTTCCTGCTTCTATTTTAAAGCAACATACCTTGAAATACTTCAGTCATTGCTAAAGGCATACTAAATTAGTCCTTTTTCCTCAGGTTTATGCCCCGTCAGCAAGCACTGCCGACTACAATAGGGATTCACCAGGTTATCCATCCTCAAAACCAGCAGCCAGCACTTTTCCTAGCTCCTTCTTCATGCAAGGTAGGATGTTGCTTTCAAAGAGAAATCTATTGTGCTTACATTTTCTGTATTCATATTTTGGCTTATACATATTAGAGACAGACTAGACTATCATCCTTTGCTCTGTTACATTATCATTAAAATGAAGACCTGCAAGTCTTCATTTGGCCATTATGGCTATGAACATCTTGTTTTGATCCTGTAATGAAATGGAATAATGAAAAAGATTAGCCAATTCTTATCATTTAAGTTACTTAGGCAACTCTTCAATGTGTTTGTATACATGCACATATATTATACTAAATGTGCACACAGCAGGTGAGTGTTCTTTGTGTATAAATGTGTGTGCACATGTGTGTGTATGAAAGAGTCTATAAAATGTAGAATATTTACAGTATGGAGCATGTGTACTTAATATACATTCATAGGCATTATATAGTATAAATTAATTAACTGCATAGGGTCTGTTATTTGAAAATGGGTTAGTAGATTTTATAGATTCACTGTCACTCATTTTTTCAAGTCTAATAGTGTATTTCTTCCACTTACTCATACTTAAATCCCATTAAAATAAAGTTCCAAGTAATTTATTAGTCAAAAGACCTAGACTTTTTGGAATTATCCCCAGACAAAAATGGGGTGTCTGCATTTTGCTCTATTTAGGACCATATTATTCACTTCTTAACATTTATGCATGAGTAGTCACATTTAATTGAATAGGATTACTTGGATATCTTCACCTAAGCACATTCAGAAGTGTTTGCAGGAACAAGGCTCAGATGTCCTCTACTTTGTCTTCCCCTGCCAAAAGAATAAAATTGATTCCCTCTTCTATCACCTTTCACCTTGGATTAGATGACCCTGGAGGTCTCTTCCCATTCTATGATTCAGTGAACCAGCGTGGCAGATAGAAACTACACATCTATACTTCGGTTTCCTTTGACTCATCAGACTAGCACCTCGGATAAAAATAAATCATTTCATGCTGAAATCTATAGTGTCTCCAAAGCACGCCTTCATATTACATATGAGGGATTTAATTGAGCATGCTCACATCTGGGATTTTGGCATGGCCCTACCATTATTTTTTATATTTAGTTCTGGCACAAGGAGGAAAGCTGGAGCTTGGCAGAGGATCTGTTTAGTATCACACCAGGAAATCAGGCAGTTAGGCCCCAGACTGATTGAGCTGCTGCATCAAGAGTAGGCAAAAACAGTCGGTTCCACCTGGCTTGGGTAACAGTTATTCATATGTTCAAAGGCTTGTCTGCTGTGCTCCATCACACCTGATTGTTAGAAGCAGCAAGCCATCACCTCATGGCTGTATCCTCTACCTCTTCACCTCGCTTCTGCCTTGCCACTCTGTAACCCCAGCAGATTTTAGGTTGTTTCCTTCATCAGCAGTAGTGTAATAATTCCTTATTACCACTCAAAATGGGCTATTAACGAGACAGTGGTCACGACTATACATGTGCTTTAATATGCAGTAGCCTATTTTACTGTGCATTAAAGGGCCACATAAAAAAGTACAATTATGATAATGCGCAGTAAAATAATCTGCTGCACATTAAGCATCACTTAAAAACCATGCATATCCGTTACTGTTCATGAAGGCAGCCTAATGGACATTTGTTTAGTACCTCACAAGGAAAGTACTAAATGTAATGTGCATTAGGAAAACTGCCTTAATGCACATGTAGACATGCTCAGTGATAGTAAAACATCATTACAGACAGTGCTTCTTTTGTCATGACCCTTGATATATCCTAACTGTGTCTTGAAGCTGGAAGGCAGTAGATAGTGAAAATGAAAAGTCCTAACAGCATTTAAAAAGAGTGAAACCAGTACATTTCTATGGACAGTAAGCCTATGTAGACTTTAATACAGAACATGAATCTTTTCTAATTTTTTAATGATCCTATTTGGTTTGTAAATTTCTACTGATATAGGATTCAGAGTACCTTTGGATAGTTTATTTGGCTTTAATTTTATGGGAGCATTCCATACTGAAAGGGAAAAAAAACCAGGTATATTGATTATTACTGTTTCCTTGCTAGGGCTAGGGACATACATTACACATAAACCGGTTTAAGTGATCAGAAACTGGTTTAAACCTGTAACAGAACAGATGTTCAGTTCACATAAAGCAGTTTGAAAATGGCTGAAACCGGTTTGAGATAAACCTGGTTGAATGTAGTATCAGACTTAACTGACTTGGCTCAAACTGGTTTATGCAATATCTGTCTCAGACCCCTTGCTAATTTAAAATAAATCAGACAACCCCAGCATCCTGGCATGCTCTCTGGGCTGGGCGGGGCTCTGTGCTCACCAGCAGGGCTGGCCCCGCCCCCCTGCTCTCTGGCTGGAGCTCGGCACAGACTTGCAGGCACAGACTTGCCTGGCTTCCCCCTGATAAGCAGGGATTATTCCCCTCTCCCTTCTGCCTTACACAGACACCTCAGCATTAGCTAGCAGACCACGTGCTGGCTACGGTCCGGTCTGTGCTGTGGGAAAGGACTGAAGCAGACAGGCTTTTTTGAGCTAATCAACAGGTAGCTTAATCTTCTTCCTTGGAAGAGCTGTATAAGAAGAGCTCCATTAGTTAATGGAGAGAGCCTTTGTTTTCTTAATGAGTTGATAAATACTGAGTTAAGGGTGACAAATATTCCCTGCTGGGCAGCTCAGGAGTGGAGGGAATAATAAGAGCATCCTGCCAGTGCCTGGCCCCGCCTCCCTCAGCTCAGCCCTGTGGAAGGGACAGGAGGGCTGCTCTAGTGCCCCCTGTCTTCTAGCCTGAGCCACTACAGGCATGTCCCTGCATTTCTCACATGTCTGTCTGGATTACAACCTGATTTAGTATAGCCAGGATAGACTAACCTGCAAGGATTGAATCAATTCAGGCTCAGGCTTTTTGAATGTCTGTCCCTAGCCTAAATCACTAGTTAAATGTAAGGAGAATAGCCACCCCTTTTAAGGACTTAGCTTCAGGTGTAAACTTCAGGTGTGAACTTTTCACATCTCAAGGGCAGCTTGTATTTTGTTATACCACAATAAAGTCACTCAGCAATGCAAATGATGTGCATGTTTGGTGCTGAATTATTAAAACCCTAGAAGAAGGTACAGTGTAGATAAGGCAACTCTAAAAACAAAAGGCTAAAAAAATTACAATGTTGCACCAGATCCAGTGTGTCCAGGATGCATTATTCAAAAATTGTTAGATCATTCCAAATTCAGTTTTAAACACTTAATTTTCTTTTGAAATGCATAGTTTGCTCCAACTGAAGTTTGTGGTAACTTGGGGTTTACATATTTAAATTTATGGTAAAACAGCAAGACCAGAACTACAGAGAATCTTAAAGTTATATAACTGGCTTGAAATAAGTGAAGATGATAGTACTATTTGCTATTGTTCCATTTGGCTTAATTTTTTATTTAAGAGCATGCTTTTATGTTACATTTGTGTAGCCCTTAGGACAGACAAGCAATATATAGCATCCATTTTATGGTTGCTGTCTTTTAATGTAAGCAATTAACCCAAACAAAAATACATTATATGCAGATCAAGCTCTGTTAGGCTAGTTATTTATAAGAAAACAAAGCTAAACTGTTTTATAACCAAGATTTAGAGCTTTCAGAAAAGCCACATTTTCTTTCTGCTTTACAGATGGTCATCACAGCAGTGACCCATGGAGCTCCTCCAGTGGGATGAATCAGCCTGGTTATGGAGGAATGTTGGGCAATTCTTCTCATATTCCACAGTCAAGTAGCTACTGCAGTCTGCATCCACATGACCGTTTGGTAAGAGATGCATGTGAGGGAACAAAGAAAGGAGCATGTATACATGCATGTGGAGAGAGGAAATATATAAGGCAGGAAGTGATACAGAGTTTTTATTGATTATGAGATAACTGTTATAACCAGGGATCCTGGTTTTCCCTTATAACAAATTGCAAATGTTCTGCTAAAAAACACAAATTCTCTAATAAAAAACCCCAGATCTGTGGTTAAAATTAAAGGCCCCCCACAGCCCCACCTCTGTGGCCCTGCTCATGCCTCTCATTCCCTCCCCCCAACATCCATGCCCCCCAGATACGTACGTGGGGCAGGCGCAGGCTGCAGGCATGGGCTCCCACCTTGCTTCCCTCCCCCCATGGCCTCCACAGACCAGCAGGCATGACCCGGTGTGGCAGGGAACAGCTGGGCGACGCAGGGATCTCCTCGCTGCTGTGAGCTCCCTGCTGCCCTGGCAACATGCCTCCTGTGCATGCCGCTGCTTTGAGGGGATCAGCTCTGCATGCAGGGGGGTCATCACCAGAGCAATGTGGATCTCATAGCAGTGAGCAGCTTTTCTGCACGGCTCCTCTGCTCCCTGCTGCGCCAGGTCCCAGAGGCCCCAGGGGAGGGAATCAGGGTAGAGTTCGCAACGGCAAGCAGCTTCTCGGTGCAGGCCCGCTGCTCTCTGCCACCCTGCATCCCTCCCCAGGGATGGTGGGCACAACCCGATGCGGCAGGGAACAGAGGGGCCATATGGAGAAGCTGCTCGCCGTTGTGAGCTCCGCACCTCCTGCACACAGTGCTGAGGCCCTCAAAGCAGCAGCACATGCAAAGGGTGCCTCACCAGGACAGCATGCAGATCCCCGCATGGCTCAGCTGTTCCCTGCTACACCAGGTCATGCCTGCTGGGCTTCAGAGGCCTTGGGGGAGGGAAGCAGGGCAGGAGTCTGCAGCCTGCACCTGCCCCACCTACAGATCTTGGGGGGAGTCTCCCCTGCTTCCCGGGAGTGTGCGCAGCAATGGGGAACCGGCCCTCTCCCTCCTGCAGATGAGCCACCCATGGCCCCATCCTGCTCCCCGCGGGGGCCCTGCAGCCACACATTGCAGCCCCGGGCTCCAAACACGACCCAGCTCAATCCCCCTCTTCCCCCCACTTACCTGCTGGAGCTGCTCTGCAGGCTGCCTGTCTCACCGCCTTCCTCCCGCTTGCTCCCAGCTCCCTGTAGGTTGGAACTGTGCCAGCCTGCAGGGAGCTCATTGCAAAATTGCAAAATCTGCACGTTTCTCTGATAAAACAAGAAATCCATGTTTCCCTCTGGTAAAAGGCAAAATCCGTGGTTTACTCCATTTTTCCAGAAACAAAACCCCAGATCCCTGGTTATAACTCTATAAGGCTGAGGGAGGATCTAGTGGCCTGTTACAAACTAGTCAGAGGGGACCAGCAGGCATTGGGGGAGTCCCCATTCCCCCAAGCACTACCAACAGTGACTAGAAATAATGGTCACAAGCTGGCAGAGGGTAGATTCAGACTAGACATCAGGAGGCGCTACTTCACAGGAAGGGCGGCTAGGATCTGGAACCAACTTCCAAGAGAAGTGGTGCTGGCTCCTACCCTGGGGGTCTTTAGGAGGAGGCTGGATGAACACCTTGCCGGGGTCATTTAACCCCAGTGCTCTTTCCTGCCATGGCAGGGGGTCAGACTTGATGATCTGTCAAGGGCCCTTCCAACCCTACAAACTATGAAACTCAGTCACGGACTGGTTACATGTGAATAAAATGGGCATCCCATACTCAGGGCACTAAGCAGTCTTTATTACACCCTCGTGTATTCTATATATATCACATATTTTACAAAGTAAGCTTCCAAAAAAACAGTAGGAAACTTTTTTTAAAATATTTTATTATGAGTGAATTGCACCTTTCTCCTGTAAAGCTAGTTTCCTTAGTTTCCATGGCCTAAAATCAACTCTGTCTTTAGATGGGTAAATAGTTTGTATGGCCACTTACAAGTATTTTAGGTCATATGAGGATTTTAAATCATACCTCCCCTCTCCTTGTGCCCCTGCCCCATCCCTGCTCTCCCCACCAACAGGAAATCTTTTCAAAGCCTTCTCGAGCAGAACAGGTTTGCAAAAGAGTGAAAGTGGTAATAGTAGCATGCTCAGGAAAGTAAGGTGAGCTGTTTAAGAGGGCGTGGAATCTATATTCTGTGTAAGTGACCTGAAATGTCTCTTACATGGTAACTTTAGCCACATATATGCTACTTACCTATCTAGAAGAGTCATATAAAATAGGGCTGGAAGGAAACTCAGGTCATCAAGAGCCACCCTTCAGCTCAAGGCAGGACCATCCCTATCCCAAACCATCCTAAGAAGTGCTTGTTTAATCTATTTCTGAAACTACACAAACCACCCTGGTTCCACAGCTACACGACACAATGCCACAACGCTCCCAGCAGGAGGACTAGGACACCCTGGAACTGTAATTGGAGTGTTGGTTTGCTAGGGCTAATTCAGTCAATGGTATTTAACTAGGGCAAGCTGAGACCTTGTATGGGCACAAACTTAAGAGTATTTTCCTAATATCACCATTAAATTGAGGCAGTACCAATAAAATAGGATTGTGCCAATTCCCATTGCGTTAGAAACTAAAAAAGATATATTTAGGCAAAGAAAAAGGAGCAAGCTGATAAAAGGAGAAGGGGTTTTACTATCTCCAACATATACACTTTTATAATTGTGGGAGACAGAGGGCGTGTCTACACCCAACACTAAATGCACAGTAAACTAATTTTACTAAGTATTAGTGCATCATGGCAAAAGCCATGCTATTGCACTATGCGCAGTAGAATTAGTTTACTGCACATTAGCATCACTTAAGAAGTATGCACTGGTGCTACTGCACAGTAGCGCTGGTTGCTGTGTATTTAGGTAGTACCTGATATTTTATAAGTACTAAACTTAATGCTCAATAACCACAGCACATTAATGCACACATAGACATACCCAGAGAATCCTTTTTTCTTGCTCTTTTAGTGCAACTCCATCATAATCTCTGTTTATGTTTCATTTTTTAGAGACTAGGGAAAAGGAGCAGTAGGCAGAGGGGAGAAAAGGGTTGCTCATTTGGGGCTGAATTTTGGAAGAGTTTGTCTCTCCATAAAATTAAATATGGGTTTCATTTTAAAGTAAAAAGTTTATGAATTTAGTTTTGTGATTTGAAAAAATAGTTCAAGAAGTTCAAGATCTCAAATCCCACAGGGTCAATAAATAACTAAGTTAAAGTTAAAAAAGAAATTAAAATTTGATACATCAAATAGTTGATAAGCCACGTTTATATAATATGTCCAAGGGCATAAGGACACAAAACAACCTTAACTCCACCATATAGTAAAGGAATAAGAGGAAAAAATGAACCTGTCTTTTAAAAAAAAGTTTTTTCTAATTAGTCAGAATTATTTGCTTTTTGCATGATGTCAGTACAAGACAGAATTAAGGTTGTCCAAGTGCCTTCATTATCCATTTTTGTTATTTAATTATAGGGGCATTCAGTCTTAACTCCTAGACAGTGAGTGTGTGTACACATTCATTAATGCACTTTTGTTACTGTGCATTAAATTTGGTACCTCTAATGTGAGGTACTAACTAGATGCTCATTAGGCTGCTCTAATGCACAGTAGCAAAAGCGCACTGTTTTTTAGTGACATTTAATTCACAGTAGCCTACTTTTACTGTGCATTAGCATATTAGCATGGTTTTTGCTGTGACACTCTAATGAGTGGTAAACTAGGCTACTGCACATTAAAGCACACGTGTAGACACACCCAGTATAATTCTTGTCTAGGAATAATTATTTAACCTAATTTTTAGAGGCAGTGAGAACCTGTTGACCTCAGTGCGAATTGCGAGCTCTCAACGCCTCTGAATATCAGGTTCAGATTATCTATTTTTTCCAGTTAGACTAATTAACATCAGATAGCATGGAGTGGGAGGAGAAAGTAGTATTTTAATTGCTTCCCTACCTCATTTGTACTGGGGCTGCACTGGGAAGTCTTTGGTTTTAGCGCAACAAGAAACTGAAGGAAGTTTCAATGTCTTTGATTCAACTGGAACTGCTGCAGAGCTAAATACAGCCCCCCAAAAAGGGTTGTTTATTACTCTTATTTTCTAAGGGATTATAGTAATGTTTAAGTTGCTTATAATATTAAGTACAATTTCTGTCCAACTATAATTTATGGCAGATGCTGTGTTTCTCCTGATAAGTTTGGCGGTAGCCCTTTTATTCCTTCCCTTGAGAAATGAGAAATTCTTAGTTGCTGATCATGAAGCAATTTGTTTGTGTGTCATGGAACAGAAGTCAAGCAGTGGTGATATCACTTACAGTTAGACTGTCAACTTAAACAATTATTGTTTACTTGTTTTGAACCATATGACAAATCCTCTTCACCCACATGATTTTAGCCAATTAGATTGTTAACTGTAATGCTGAAGTGGCTTGTGAGTCAAAGCCTGAATCTTTATTCACACTTTAATTAGGCTTGATGGCTGGCTTTGGTGGAGAAAGAATATAGGTTTTACCTGTATAATCTATATAATTATATTATATACTCACATGCTTTGAGGTAACTTTAAAATAAGAGGTAACCATATTTAATGTCATAATTAAATATGAAAAGTATTGTAAGAGTAGTAGAATAATAAATGTTAAGAAAGCAACAACGTCATAGTGGAGATTCTCTGTTTAGAGCAAGCCTGTGGTTGGCACTGTACTACATGATGTAGAAAAAAGTGATTACTTTAAGCTAACTTTATATTGGCAACATGGCAGAGCAGTTAATGTATTCTGGAACAGTGAGTTCAAGCTCTGCTCCGGATCCATGCCAAAGGCCATTCCCAGTTGACCTAACTGTAAATCAGCACCTGAGAGTCAAAGTCTACCAGTCATGGTGGCCATTGTTTTGTGTGCTGTTTGCTAAGAAACTAAAATGTCTTACATACAGTAAACCAGTGGGTCATTTAGTTTGGATTGACGTACCTTCCTGTATTGTTGCCCTGTTATTGTTGTTTTAGTTTGCTCCTAGTCTCAATGTCCTATAACAATGGACGGCAATCACAAAGGCATAGCTGTCCTCTAAACATTCTCTTAGGAATATCCCCTTTCCTGGGGGCTAAAACATGAGGATGCTCTATGGCAGTGATTCTCAGCTGGGGTGTTGAGGCACCCTGGACTGTTATGAGATCTTTTGATGGGTGCCACAATGTTTGAGGAGATAAGCAGGTGTGAAGAGATAAGTGCAGGCTTATCTCTGCCTGACCACTGCCCTCCCCCCATGGCCCAGCCCCTCTGCAAGCAGGTAAGAACTGTAACAAATATATTAGTTCTTGAAATGAGGTGCTACTCAATCACAAAAAGTTATGGAAGGGTGCTTTGAGTCAAAAAAGGGGTGCTTCAAGTCCAAAAATTTTGCGAACCATGGTGCTGGGGCTTACCTGCACAAATAAGTTATACTGATGTAACTAAAAGTAAAATGTTGCATGAAGAAAAAATCTGGACACAAACTGTTTTAAGCTAGTTTGAAATGAAACAAGAGGATTCAGAAATGAAGTTGTGTGTGAAGTTTAAGTAAATCAATGCAATGTCACAATTTGAAGAAATTCAACCCTGTGTACAGATGAGGCCAGAAAGCTGCTCATGACATTGATGCACCACCCACTTTACACTTTCTTGGAGACCTTAATACACCAGCTTTACATTGCAGCACAAAACAACCATAGTGGGTCAAAGAATTTGGCCCATTAGATCAACTAGTTTGTTTCTGTGCCAGCTTGTTTCCTTACAGTACATTTTCTAGTGCCTTGTCAGGTCTAGTTTTAAATGTCACAAGTAACATGTTTTCACCACCTCCCTCGGGAGACTATTCCTCCAACTAATAGCTATCACTGTCACAAAGGTTTTCTGATATGTAGCATACATTTTCTTTCTCAATTTCCTCCCATTACTTCTGCACTAGCAGCAGTTATGAACCTACATATTCATACCCATCAAATATTTGTAGACGGATATACTTGTATATCCTTCTGAAGCTGTCAAATATGAGTAGAAAAATTTAATCATGTCTTTGTCTTGTGACAACAAGAAAGACCTGTTCTCTCCTTTGGGTGAAATGGTGTAGCAACTCAGAATGAACCATCCTATGCTTTTTCATGTTTCATTATTTTAAATGTTCTACTTTTATTCTGTCTTCCACAGAGCTACCCATCACACTCTTCAGCAGACATCAATTCCAGTCTTCCTCCAATGTCCACTTTCCACCGTAGTGGTACAAATCATTACAGCGCTTCTTCCTGCACACCACCTGCTAATGGGACAGATAGTATAATGGGTGAGTTGGAGAAAAATCTCCATGCTAATGAGTACAATAGCACTTTTATTCCATGACATGTCCAGACATCTCATGTACTTCAGCATAATATACCGCCACTGACTGAATGTAGAGAGCAGGAATAGTTATTTTTATAACATACTGTACCTTCTTATATACAACACGCACCTATTTTTCAAAAATCAGCTGCTGAAAATCAGGATGCACATTTTAAGCAAGGAAATTAAAGCTGCTGGTGTCATCAGCTTCTGCTACACAAGTCTCTGCTTGCTGAGGGGAAGAGAAAGTAATTCTGCACATGCTACATGGAGGGCTCCTTAGCTACTGGCTGTGGACACTTTCTCTTGACAGAGGCTTACTCTGTGGAAGTTGGCAGGCACTTCCGGCTGCCCACACAGCTCAGCTCAAAAGATAAGAGCGGGTGGGCATTTTGACTCAGTCAGCACACTTAGTGTCCTGTCACTAAGGGGTTAACAGAGCAGGCAGTGTTTTTCTCCCCCACAACTGCAGCTGCCTGTGTTTTCCCTGGGTAATTACAATACCAGGATTTTCAAAGAAAGATTCTTTCATAGATTTCATAGATATTCGGGCTGGAGGGAACCTCGCAGGATCATTGAGTTCAGCCTGCTGCCCAAGGGGCAGAAAGTCTGCTGGGGTCAAATGATCCAAACAAGATAAGCATCCAAATGTATCTTAAAGGTGTCCAGATAGGTGCTTGCACCACTTCTGGGGGGAGCCTATTCCAGACTCTGGGGACTCGGACAGTAAAGAAGATGGTAAAAAACACTTCCTGGGTCTTGCTTAAGATGCTTCGATAGATGTAAGCCAGGGTTTTGATTGCTTTCCTGGCTATGGCATCACATTGGTGGCTTATGTTCATCTTGTGGTCAATTATGACCCCCAAGTCTCTTTCGGTCATGGTGCTAGTGAGTGTAGTACTGCCAAGCCTATAAGTGTGATGTGGATTTTTTTCCCTGAGGTGGAGCACCTTGCATTTATCTGTGTTGAATGTCATCAGGTTTTGATCTGCCCACTTTGTGAGCCTGTCCAGGTCAGCCTGAATCACCAGCCTATCAAGTGTGACCACACTTCCCCATAGTTTGATGTTACCAATGAATTTAGCCAGTCTGCTTCTTTTTCTTCATTCTGTCTTTTCAAGCAAGGGCTAAGTACAGACAGTCAAAAGGCCTGAAAATGAATCAATTCAATCTTTGCAGGTTAGTCTAAGCTGTATAGATTGAACCCATAAGCAAGTGACTAGACATTCACTTTAGATCTCAGAAATGCCACCTGCAATAGCCCAGGCCAGAAGCTGGGAGGCACTAGAGCACACCTCCATGAGAGGTGTGCTTGGAGAGCTTGGGCGAAAGCTAGCCAGCCACTTTGCAAAGTGGCGGGGGGGGCGCGGGGGGGGGTAGGGGGAGGGCTGGGATGCTGGGAGATCATGAGTTAACTTGAATCTGAAGGGGATCTGGGACAGAAGTTTTAACCTAAATCAGTTTAGTCTGATACTACATCCATCCAGGCTTATTTTAAACCAGTTTCAGCCATTTTGAAAGTGGTTTATGTGCACTGAACTTTTGTTGTGTTACAGACTTGAACTGGTTTCGAATCACTTATACCAGTTTATGTATAATCTGTCCCTAGCCAAAGTGCCTATTTTTATTCAGGGGTTTGTTGTATGCAAGGAATATGGTATCGGGTAGGATAAACTAAAAGTTTCCTTGCTCCCAGTGTGTTTCCTGAAAGATTATAAATGATATCAAAATGTGCTTGAAATGCTTAGTTCATAGCTTTTAATACTTAACTTTAGAAATGTGGCATTTTGACCAAAGTGGTTTACTGAGTTAATGTTTATATGGAAAACAATCTACAAAAATAAATACATGATACTGTTGATTTTGAAATCAAGTTTATTGTATTCAGCTCCTGTTTTAATTGTCTGCAGTTCCTAGTGAACTGATACTTCACTCAGCTATCTCAACATTCATCAGTTTTTTATTTGCTTTCTACCCAAATCAGTGATGGCATCATATCTATGTAGCAAGAAGAGAACCTTCTTTTCTGATGTTACTGGTATTTTTTCTAACAACCTCTGTAAATTAATAGCATACATCTATATACTTTCTTAAATATTTGGCATATACCAGTTGAGACATAAATACAGGAAGTAAAAAAATATTGCATTGCCTGTATCTCAAAGAACAAATGAAGCTAATTAAATAATTGGTAAATAAGGAACACATACTTTGACACATGTTTCAGATTACTCACATGATTCTGTATAAAATGACTGTAAGCAGGACTAATGTAGTAAGAATGGAGGGTGGGTTCAAACATTAACACATGGGCATAATATTTTTGAGGTCTCTGAACAAAGAAGAAACTCAATACAGTCTCTTCTTAATTTGTCACTGTCTGTGAAAAATGTATCCCATTACAGTATAGGATTTCAGTGCTCAATCTTGTCATTCCTTTGAGACTTCTTCCCTTACAATGTTTCTTGCTCTGTGCGCATAACACAAAAATCACTATCTGTTAAAAAAGTCTGATAGTGCCAGATTTAATTGATCCACTTTCTAGGTCAATATAAGAAATAGCCTTTAAGATAAAACTTGTAAGGAATGGAATATGAACATATTCTATATTGAATCCTGTTTTCAGATCCTAAAAAGAGAATTTCTGAATTAACCATCTGTATTTTTGGAGTAGACTTCTCCAAAATGAAAATTTTCAACTAGAATTTTTGTTGAAAATTCAGTACTTGACTGGAGCCCAGAAAATATACCAGAAAGTTGTTCTGATTTTTTAATCAGCTGGACTTGTTCTACCGCTAAAACTTTTGGACTACCCAGATCCTAAGAATTGTGTGATGTTTAATATCCACTTAATGTTTGAGTGTCTCTAAAAAATTATTGAGACAACCACAATAGTAATGTGTGAATCACCCCCTTTTTGGTTGTATGTTCCATATATCTATGATAGACATCTTGTAATGAATACTCTTTATCAAGTTAAGATCAGCTGCATTCACTCTAAATAGCATCACAAGAAGACTTTGAATACCATAAATTTGAACAGCATACAAACAGGTAGAAAAAATCTGTGAATGGAATACATCACAACTGTAACTAGAAGCAGTGCTTAATCTTATGCATAGTAAGACAAAGACATAATAAGACCGAATTGTCATAGAGCTTTCAAATCCAAAGCTATACAGTGTTTAAACAACCAGTTATTAAGATAGATTTAATATAGCATGGCCTTATGATTATTTCAGAATATTTATCAGGTACGTGTATTAATCCTGCTTGCTATTTTCATTTCTAATGACATGTTTGTATGACATGATGCATTGTGATATGTAGCTTTTCTTGTAGAAACATAATGTGCATTTCCCCTTGAGGCCTTGGTTTCACAGCAATTTTATTATTAGAGCAGTCGCATAATACTACACTTTATTTTTTACAAGAATGTTAAGCTTCAAGATTCAGCAGGGTGATAAAGTGTCACATTGCTTAAGAGGAATATGAATTTTATCCAACAGTGTCACTACATCACAGTTTGGAAAGATCACCGTCTATGAATAGCAAGACAATCCAAGTTTTCCCTTCATTTCTTAAACAAAGACAAAACTTCCATTCTACCTTCAGAGATTCTGGGAGGCTGAAGATATTTTTGCATGCTCCCCCTTACCCTCCCAATAAAGGGCTGCTGCCCCTCTTGCCCCCTCCCAGTTGTGCTACTGATGTTATGTGTTCCTTCCTCAGCACTGGGTGTTGTGGCACCAGACACTGCAGCCCCCAAAGGGTTTATGGTACTCACTAACCTACCCATTAGCCTGGTACCACTCTTCCTTCAGTGTGTAACAGATGTAGTTTCAATATATCCATTGAACTCACTGAACTCCATCGGAGCTTACTGAGCATAGGTGAGAGTGAGTTCCCATCAGTTTTTCTGTTATCCTACCCGGAGTATATGAAAGTTCTCTCTTCTTGTCTCAACTTTCTGCTGAAGTAACACCGTAGGATTACTCAGATAATATATCAAAAGGAGCACCCTTCAAGAAGTGACAGTTATGGTACCTTTACTAGCTCAGGTCATACAGTTTCCCCTTAGGTACATTCTCTTATCCTAGGAAGCCTGACAGTATACCACTCCAGAAAATTGAGGAAAAACTACCCACATTGCTAGATATCCTCCATAGAACTTCAGTGAAAAAGATTAGCATGGCTGTCAATGAAGACCTATTTAAACCCACTTGATTGATCTAGCACTCCTCTCCAGCTTCAGAGGGAGAGATGGGAAGTACTAATATTCTTCTGTATAGTGCAGAAAAAGGACTCTCCAGCCCTGCAACACAGGCAAAGCACCAGGGAGAAGCATTGCCAGAACTGGTCAGATCAGAAGTTCAATGTGTCAGATCCAGTAACTCCATGGACCAATGTAAGGATTAGGCTGTAAGCAGTGTTAAGAAGTGTGGGGTCCAAGTCATGTTCCCAGTCCACAGCAATATCTATGTCTGCTGTTGAGGCCAGGCTAGGTCAGGAGCCAGGGAGTCCAGAGCACTCAAGAAGGTAAGCGGGAACAAAGAACTGGGGTCCAAGGCAGGTGCAAGACAGGACCACAGCGCAAGGGTCCAAGGCTGGGGATAAAGCTAGGAGCGTCTGCAGAGTGTGAGATATTGAGCAGCAAAAGCCCAAATGAAAGGCCTGGGTTTTATGTCGTAAGCTCAGCTTATCCTGAAGACAGTTAGTTTAACTCTTGCAGCTGGTGCTACTTGGATACTAGGTGGCACTACTGAAGGTGCAGATTGCATTCTAACAGCTGGATATGTTTCTGGCCCCTGGGATAGTCTATCCACTATCATGGGCAGGCTGCCTAAAGAACACCTGGAGGAATGAAGACGGTTTTGGCAGAAATCCACCTAACAGGATGAAGACTGTGTGGACCAGTGGGTCTTCAAAGTAATGTTCCAAGGGTTTTCCATCCAATTTTACTCTTTAACCACTCTCCCCTCCTTTTTCCCACCCAAGTTAAGGGATTCCTTTTCTAAGAAACTTTTGGAATGGGGAGTAAACTCCTTAATACAGCTTGGATCTATAGAAGAAGAGCTCTCAGAGTTCAGGAGAAAGAGCTTCTACTCCCTCTACTTCTTGGTCTCAAAGAAGAAAGAGGTTTGGGAAGACCCAACCTCAATCTACAATGTCTGAATGTGTTTATGGAATTTTATTGTCTCCCAAGCATTCATGATTTTTTTCTCTGGATTCTTCAAACTGTTTTTCAGTCTTGGGCTTTACTTTACATTTCTATTAACACATCCACAGACTATAATTCAAGTTCCTGATAGGGACTCTTTTTACTAGCTATAGAGTACTGTAGTCCTTCCTCACTCTGCTTAACGGTCTGGCTGTTTGCTGGATAACTTTAAACACAAGGTATGGAATACCTTCTTGCAAAGTACAAAGCATTTCAGTAGGCTTATATATATGAGGCAAAACTGAAGCCATTTCACTTCCATTCACTAAGGAGTTACAATACAGGATACCTGATTTTTCACTAACTAGTCTTTTTCTGTTGTCCTATTCTACTGTTTGATGTCCATTCTACCTCTAGACAATTTCTATTCACTGGTCCTATTACCTCTAAAGTGTTGGGGCTCACTGTGCTAGGCAGCCCCTGCTGCACCTTTTTTGGACCTGTCATACCCTGTTAATTATATAGGTTTCCCACGCTTTATGCGGGTTCTATATGTCCACATTCACTCTTATGCAATGACCCTTTTTATACCAAAAATTCATTATATGTGAGGTAAATTTACTCTTATGCGATTGGTGTGGTGGAAGTCTGCAGTCAGACTTCCGGTCCACTGGGGAGTGTGACGGGGTGGGGGGGGCCCTGCATCCCGTCAGCTCAGCGACTGGTGTCTCCTGAGTCTGGGGTGAGCAACCTGGTTCCCCCTAGGGCCAATTGCCAATCCGGGGGGATGTAGGGGGGCCCCCCTGTGCGCTCCCCAGTGGACCCAGAAGCGGACCAGAAGTATTTCTGGTCCACTTCCAGGTTCACCACTGAACACGTGGGGGGCTTCCCTACACTCCTATGGGATACTCCATCCACCCCAGCATCAGAGTGTTCATGAGCCATGCCTGGTACCTCAAGGTATGGAGAAAAAACATTTAAAGCTGTGTCTGTGGTTGAATCTCCGAATCAGCATCGAATCTTCAGATTTGAGTTTGGCCGAATTAAATCGGGGACAGTGATCTGAATCAACAAATCTAATCACTGTCCCTGATTCAGGCTGAATCCGAATCCAAATGGAATATGGCCCGTTTTGCACACCCCTAATGTACAGCATAAAGCAAGGGAAACCTGTACCTATTTTCCCATTCTTCCATTAAGATTAGAGATTTCATTGTCACTCACAATCTAAATCAAAGTATTTGCATTAAAGTTAAATACTAGTTTATTTAAGAAACAGAACTATACACAAAAATGAATCGCATTTAATCTTCAGGCCACAAATGAACTCTCTGAAGTAGTTCCAAGATCTCAGTCTGGCTGTGTCAAGTTTGCTGTGTACGTCTCTATTCTCTCTCAGTTCCTTTATTTGTCCATTTTCCCTAATGTCTTTCAAAACTGTTAGTCTTTTAACATCTTATAAAAAAAGTTTGCTATGTAGTACATGGAAGGAGTTAAAGGGTCAACCTTATAGACATCCTCAAGGCAAAACCCACTGACCATCTACAGTGGTTGCTTTGTAGTTTGATCCTCCAGGGCAGTTCAGCCTGATGCTGGAAATTTCAGGGTCTTCGGTCAAGCCGGACTCCTTACACACAACTGGGTGTTGCAGACTGTAAGCACAAGAAACCTGCCAGCAGTCTCACAACTTTCTATTCCCAACTTCCAGCCCTTCTGCACACCCTACTTCTTGTCTTTTTTGCTCATAGCGGGAATCAAGAACAAAAGGAGGGATAAACCTCATTCCTAGATTGGCTCCATTTAAGAAACAAGAAACACAGCATGTGCAGGTGTAGTGTGGGCTTTAAAGCTTATAGACAGCTTACTTGGCTCAGGCTGGTAGAAGGCAACCCTCAGGTCAGACCCCATATAACAGCATAGACACACCTATAGAAATCTTGGAAAATCATAGAAAATGGGATTGGAAGGGACCTTGAGGGTTCATTTAGCCCATTCTCGTAACCCAAGTCAGGATCAACAAAACCTAAAAGATCTTTGTCTAACTCAGTGGGGATCACTCTTTTTGGCAGGCATGCCACAGATTAGACTTGCACCCTCCTCAAATGTCACTCTCATCCCTTTTTGTCACCGAGTTTGCTGGTTAGCTTTCTGCTCCCTGCCCTGTGCTCCCTGCCCAAGCCACATCTCTGCTTTCTGCTTCCTACTTTTTGCTCCCTGCCTGATTTGATGTTCCCTATCTGACACTGTGCTGCCTGTTCCCTCCCCCACTCACAGCACCCATCACAGGTTAGCCACCCCTAGTCTAACCTGTTCTAATAAATCCCCAGCAAAGAAGGTTCCACAATCTCCCTCTATAATTTCTTTCAGTGCTTAATTATCCTTATTGTTAGAAAGGTTTTTTTTTCCTAAATCTCTAACCTAAATGTCCCTTGCTTTAATTTAAGTGTACTACCACTTGTCGTATCCCCAGTGGACATAGAGAACAGTTTTGTAACCTTCCTCTTTGCTCAAAACTTACATATTTGAAAGCTGTTATCATGCTTGAGTCTTCTTCAGACTAAACAAACTGACTTTTTGTTTTTTTAGTCATTCCTCGGGATGATATTTTCTAGAGCTTTGATCAGTTTTGTTGCTCTCCTCTGGAATCTCTCCAGCTGGTCGAGATCTTTAATGAAGTGGGTTGCCCAAATTTGGACATAGTACCCCAGCTCACGCCTAGTCATGCTGAGTGAAATGGAGGGATTACTTTATGCATCTTAGGTCATAAGTACCCACAAAATTTACCTCACAGTGAATGAAGGCATGGCTTTATAGCATGTCAGTCACTATACAGTAACCGCCTGTGTGCAGGCTCTTTTACTTTGGGGGTAGCTTCCATTTAGTACGTG
>NW_005841915.1:2645044-2658202 GCF_000455745.1 Alligator sinensis | reverse complement strand
GTGCACATCTGCAGTTCCCATGGAGTAGCTGATGTGCTGTTGATCCCTGTCTTTATTTACCTCATGATAATGTGTTTGTGTGCCCAGGCCCTTACATACAACACTTCCATTTATACATTGTTATTTTTGCAACAGTGTGACATTGACTCATGTTGGTTCGTGATCCAATTGCTTACACTCCTTCATCCCCATTTTGTGTTTGTGCAGTTTATTATTCATGACAAAGTATAATACTTTACAACACAAGTCCTCATCGAATCGTATCTAGGCTTGGCAGGATTCGATTTTTATCAGTAAACTTTGAAAAATGTCAATTTCACCTTACACTCACAGACCAACAACAATATTTCCATCATTAATATCAACATTTATAGAAAGGGGATGTAAGAAAAATAATGGCTGATCGAATGTGTGACAACAGAACCATGTAGTTTGGACTGCAGCTCCCAGAAACCCCAGGGGACTTGAAATAAAGGAAGAGGAAGTAACAAAGCAGACGAGGGAGCTACAGGAGAGTGGAGCTGGGAGCAGTTCTGATGCTCAGCTGGCTGTGGTCCTACAGTTGTTACGTTTTATTGATTTATGGATATTTCGTTTTTATATTTTGACATGTGATTTTATAAAGGTTTTAACAGTATACTCTCATAAATAAATTGTCTGCCCCAAACCCCTAATTTAACCCAATTCTGAAAATGTTAATTGATAAAAATCAAAATAAACGTTTAAAAATAAATATTGATATTATGCATCTAAGTAGTTGAAGGTGAAGTTCATCAGGCGTAGTTCACTTTAAAACATCAGATTTTTCTAAGTAGTCTCTAACTTGTCCTTTCCCCATGCTGTTCTGAGCTTTTACTCTTTGTTGCTAATGTTTTAGTTATCTAATCACAGCTAAACAACTTTGGGGAGACTGGATCAAAACAGGTTTTAAATGCTTCAGACTTTTTGACACCATTTTTTATTAGCTGCCACCTCTGTCTCTCTGCATCTCCTCCTCCCACTGTTTGTAGATCAAGTCTTTCTCTTCTCTTCCTCTTACTACTAATATAATGTATTACTTTCATATTAAACTAAGGGACATACAGGGCCTTAGCCCATCTCATCTGGTCCCTCCATCCTTAGTAATGAGACTTAAAATTCCCTATTCTACCAAGTCCACAATTTTGGTGAATTTTCATAGTAGTTCAAAAAAGCCTCATCTTTCTGGTTTGGTGATCCCATCATAAAATCTCATGATTCACTGTAATATATCCCTTGTTCAGTTTCCTTTTTATTTTTTTCCAAGGGCTTTTCACAGATCTATCTCCCATTACATTCTGGATCTCAGAGCAAGTGTTTACATCCTTGATTTGCAAAGCAAGACCTTCTTCCTTTTTCCCCCCCTACATGTCCTTCCTGAACAAACTGCACCATTCTATGTCAATATTCAAGCCATAAATTATTTCACTAAGTCTTTGTGATGCTATTCAACTAAAAAATTGAATAACGTGCTAAAATTTCCCGTTATTCTTGTTCATCATTTATACTGCTTGAATTAGATCAGAGACATATAGGATGTTCAGCAGACTTCCCCCTTATTTTCCTTTTGTTCCCTCCATAAACCTGTTATGATTACTGATATCTCCTGCACTTCTAGGATTTTCTCATGGTCACTGGTTTGTAATTCCCATGCCACTGGTTAAAAGATCTGTGACCAAAAGTGCTCTTTCTTTTCTTTAGGTGGACATAATCTCAATTCCGTAGTACTTGGAACATCACCTTCATGGCCATGGAAATCAAAGTTCTCTCATATATTTATCTTCAGTCAATCCCAGCCTGGTTCCTTACCCTCAACTGGAAGCATTGAAAAGAATAACCTTGAAGCCCCTACCCTTTATTTTTACTCCCAGATTCTTTTCTGAACTGTTCAAGATCCTACCCAGCAACATCATTAGTACCCGCATGGATGAGCAATCAGGATAGTAATCAGAGAGTTGGATGAGCCTCAGCAATCCTTCCATAACTTCTCACATTTAGGCTCCTGGAAAGCAGTCTTTCTGTGGTGTAAGGTCAGGTTAGCAGATGGATTCCTCTGTGCCCTTCAGATCATATCTGCAGATCATGATACAAGGGTTGCAGGTCAGCCAGTGCTGTTTAGCACTGCTACAGTCCTTTCTAGTCATCTAGCTACTTCATCCTTGCAGATCTCCATGTGCATCATATTGATGAAATCCTTATGATCCTACACACCTTTGAGCCTAGCCCCTTCCTCCTGCTACTGTTTCCTCAGAGGTTCCACCGGTAGACATCTCACATAAAATAGGTTCCCTATTTGGCTTTCCAGGGCAGTGACAGATAGCTCAAAAAAATCAAGACCAGGATCTGGGTGTAAGCATTGAGGTTCAAGACCCTTACCTCAGCATGTCCCATATGATACAGGTGAAAGAAAAGCTATCAATGTGGGGTTTGGGTTCAGTGATATAGCATTTCCCAGCTATTTTGGAAGCTTACTGTAGTCCATCTAAGCTCTCCCTAGAGTACCTTCTCCAGTTTCTTTTCAAAGCTCCTGTTTGATTCTCTCTGGGTGCATCTACATGTGCACTTTAATGTGCAGTAACCTATTTTACTACACAGTAAAGCAGTGCATAAAAAACTGTGCTATTATGCTAATGCATAGTAAAATAGGCTACTGCATATTAAGCATCACCTAAAAAGCTTGTGCTAGTGTACATTAGTGCAGCCTCGTTTGCATTGATTTAGTACCTCATATTGGAGGTATTAAATTTAATGTGCATTAGGAAAAGTGCATTAATGCATGTGTAGATGCGGTCTCAGTTCACTAGGTCCCACTAGTTGATAAACCGGTGGGTTTAAAACCCTTTAACTAGGTCAGCCCTGCCCATTCACTAATATATAGTAATGGTCAAAATATCAAAGGACAGAAGGCTAGAACCCTCAATAATCATTCATCTAATGGGGTTTTGGCTATAATCCGTGGACAGTAATCTATTCTAAACTATACTATGACATGATCAAATAACCAGCCAGCCAACCAGCCAGCCCTCCTTACCTTCAAGGAGGGAGGAACTGCATTCTTTCTTACCAAGACAGGTCCCCTCCAAAGTCTGCTATTTGCTATACCTTATTTGCTAGCCATTCCTTTGTTCTTATCAGCAAACAAGACACAGCTGGACCCAAGGGGAGTTTTATCTGAGTTGTGTCTCAGTAGGTGTCTCTACACACAATGCTTTACTATGCAGTAAACCATCACTGTCTACACATGCACACATTTACTGTGCAGTAAAATAGTCTACTATGCAGTTAGTTATTACCAGTAAATACAGGTAGTAAACTAACTGTGCAGTAGATAGTGTGCAGTAGCATATGTGTAGATGCTGACCAGTAGCAAATTTGCTTCCAGTCAGTCCCAATACTAGGGGGCCACAGGGGTTGGGAATTCCTTCCCTCCAGGAGCTGAGAGCCGAGCAGCGCCAGGACAGGGTACCTCTCTGCCCACCCTGTCCCAGTGCTGCTCGGCTCCCAGCTCCCAAACAGGAACAGTGCTGTGGAACTCCCTGCTTCCCTGCACAGCATGGAGCTGGCCAAGAACTGTCCCACTTCTGGGGCAGATCCCAGCCGGTCCAGGCTGCATGAGGATTTTCCCGCCCAGCCTGGAGCTGGCTGAGAGCTGCCCCAGAAAGGACAGCTACTGGCCAGCTCCAGGCTGGGTGGGAAAATCCTTGCACAACCTTGAGCTGGCTGGGAGCTGCCCCAGAAGTGGGAGTTTCCAGTCATCCCTGCGTTGTGTGGGAAAGTCTTGCTGGGCATGGGGCTTGTTCCCAAGTACAGGGGGCCAGGAGAGGTCTGCAGCACCAGCTGTCTCCCCACCCTCTGTACATCAGGACCCCTCCCAGTGTACACACAGCCAGGAGATGGCTGCTGCTGCAGTCAGCAGAGTTCTCCTTTCTCCATGTTCATGGGGACTAGCCCCCAGGCTAGCACTCAAGGAGAGCCTGGATCTCCCCCTGGCTGCTGCAGGGAACCAGAGCAGGGTTGGAGCAGCCCTCTACCAGACTGCTTCTGTTGGGAACAGATTGGCTCCCAGCAGGGAGCACATGTAGACGTTCTCCCCAGGAAGTCCTACTATGCAGTATTTTACTGTGCAGTAAGCCTTTATAGCATTAATTGCACGTGTAGATGCACCCAGTAATACTCAATCTTGTTGTCAAGTACTGAGTTCACTTCTATACTGTAAGAATATTGTCTCCCTTTACACAAACAGTTCCTGTAGTCAACAAATAGAATTAGACAATAGGGGTGTGTGAAATGGGCCGTATTTGATTCAGATTTGGATTCAGCCCGAATTGGGGACAGTGATTTGATTAATTGATTTGGATCACTGTCCCAATTCGATTCAGCCGAATCTGAAATGGAAGATCCAATGCCGATTCAGAGAATCAGCGATTCAGCCATAGACACAGCTTTAAATGTTTTTTCTACATACCTTGAGGTACCAGGCACAGCTCATGAACTCTGCGATGCTGGGGCAGATGGAGCATCCCACAGGAGCACAGGGGGCCCCCCCACATGCTTGGTGGCGGATCCGGAAATGGATGGGGGGGGGCGTGCATTCCCTGGCGGACCCAAAAGTGGACCAGAAGTGCTTCTGGTTCACTTCCTGGTCTATTGCCGATTACACTGGGGACCCCCCCCGCTCCTGTGGGACGCTCCATCTGCCCCAGCATTGCAGCATTCACGAGCCACGTAGTACCTTGAGGTATGTAAAAAAAAACATTTAAAGCTGTGTCTATGTCTGAATCTTCAAATCTCTGCGAATCGATTTGGAGCGTTCCAATCCAATTCGGAGTGATTAAAGGGTCTCCTGATTCGATTCAGATTCAGAGATTCGGCTGCCAAATTGGGCCAGATCTCTGCTGAATCAAATCAGCGACCAAAGCTTCGCACAGCCGCATTAGACAACAGACCTCTGAAGTTTGGTTCTTCTGTGAAAACTTGAGGAAACTATTTTGCTTATTATCTTTTAGTGAATTAAAAAGACCTAGGGTTACTTTTTGGTAGAGGAGCACAAGTTCTGTAGATTTTTATAGTCGACTTCCCAAGTGTCTAAATTTCTAGACATCAGTCTGAAATTATTCAAGTGGAGACTTTTAAATTGGAATTTGCAGCATTATGCTTCTTTAACAACTTCTATCTCTAATTGCCACCAAATCTTCTGTTTCTTTGCAATTCTTTTTTAGTGTCCATGGGAGCAATAACTCTCCACTGTGACTCAGTAGAGTAAATGCTAAAACCAAGTGGATGTGTCTACATCTTCATTAATGCGCAGTAGTTACTGCACATTGAGTTTAGTACTTTCTTAATGAAGCAGTTCCCTGGTAACTAGAAAAAGCTCTCTGGTTCATATACTGGAGGAATCAAATAGCAGGGCAGGTAGGTGCAGGGCTAAAAGGGCCAGTGTTGTCTTTTAGGATTTGCATGTCTCCAGCAGGGTGGTGTTACATGTTGTAGGGGAGCTTAGGTATCACAGATTGGGCACTGATGTTCTTTTGAAATGTGGGGAAATTTCAGTCCTGTGTCATTACTGTCCTTAGGGGCCTGAAAGAGCCATCCTCAGTTTCCTCATGAAACTTGTGTTAATGAAAAGCATATGAATTGCTCTTTGTGTCTACAAGCAAGGGCTGCCCCCATTTTTTCTCTTCATTGAAGTCATGGTTATGGCCTGTTTATTCATGATACAATCATTATCAGGGGTATTTCTGATACTACCATTATTTCTGTAGCTGTGGGTTCTAGGAGGACAAATATAGGATGACTTCACTCAAGAAACAAGGATTCTGAATCAAATATCTGCAGTTCTTGCTAATTTGTTTAACTTTTCTATAAGTATTCTTTTTCTTTTGTATTACTCTTGAATGCAAATTTCTCTTTTAAATCAGATCTGTGTAAGGTGAAAGAGGCTCAAATTGCTCTATATGGTTTTTAAAGGATTTAATATATGTTCATCTTCCATTCTGCAGAGGTTAAAACACACTTTTGCAAATGCCTAATGCTTTAGACTATGCATTGCTTCTTTTATCTATCCAGCTACTTCACCATTGTATCCAAGGGCATATCCTAGTATGCATGTTCAAGTACAGGTTTATTTCTTCGTCTCCACTCATTCAGGGGTGGTAGAACTAAAGCCTATAGAATCGCACAGAGGACACACACAGAGGGAAGCAGTATCTAAATCATCTGGCTTATGAAAGTCCTTCTGCAGACATTTCCAAACTGTAAAAGGGCTGTAGTGGAAAGCTGTTGCTCTTTGCAGCAGTCTAATATGGGAGTCTTCTGGTGGGAAATGTGCATGAGAGTTAATGATAGGGAGTTTAGGGTCCAGGCAAGATGATAGAGCTTCTGAGGTAAGTATCCAGACTTGTATTAGTGATGGGTCAGTTGTTATCCCATGATCATAAGGAAGGAGCCTGTTTGGGGGTTTTTTTTGTGGGGGGAGAGAGGGGAGCAGAGGGGTTTCTCATGATGTGTAGGAGTTTTAGGGCAAATTCCACTTCACAGTGTAAGGTTATAAAACCTTCTTTCCTTACAGTCATGATAATCAAGAGGTGGAACCTCCTGAGCTTAACTGTTTCATATACTTTTCCTTTTCACCTATATTCCTATGAAAATGAATTATTGATCAGCTGAAATGTAGTTTTCTTTCATGTGGAAGAGAGTAGAATAATTTAAAGGTTTTGGTAGGCTCCAATAAATCTCACTCTCAGTATCTTGCTTACTGTCAGTTCAAATGCTAATGTGAAGACCTCGTTGCCTTTTTTCATCTCATTTGTGGAAGGGATATAAGAACATAAGAATCTGAATGGCTCAGGCCATAGGCCCATTTTGCCCAATATCCTGTGTCACAGTGGCAGAGAGTGGAGGGAAAGGGAGAGTGAACTGGGTATGACCAGGGGGTTTCCACTGTTCCTCTCTCATTGGCAGCTTCCGCATTTAAGGTCTAGGAAATTCTAATTCAGGGACTGTGTCCCTAACTCCCATGCTCAATGGCTACTGATGCCCCTTTCCTACAAGAATTTGACCAAATCCTTTTTGAATCTAGCTAAACTGTCAGCTTCCACAACATCTAGTGGCAATGAGTTGCACACATTAATTACATGCTGTGTGAAAAAGAATGTCCTTTTGTTCTAGCTGAATTTTGTGACCGCTACTTCTTGTATTGTGTGAGATAGTACATAATAATAATCTCTTACGTTCTCTTCACCATCTAGCATTTTGTAAACCTTTATCATATCTCCCCTCAAGCATCTCTTTTCTAAACTGGGTATGCCTCTTTAGTCTCTCTTCATCTGGGACCATCCCATACTGCTAATCATTCATGTTGCCCTTCTCTATATCTTCTGTAGTTCTTCTGTACTATTTTTGAGGTGTATTCAAGGGGCACAGTATTCAAGGTGTGGATTTTTGGGGGACACAGTATTCAAGGTGTGGATGCTTGGATCTTTTCATTTTTTTCACAATTCCCTTCTTAATAATTCCTAACATTTTTTTTGGTTTTTTTAATGGCTGCTGAGCACAGAACCGATGTTTTTAGTGAACTGTCCACAATGGCTCCCAGATCTCTTTCCTGTGTGGCAAAAGCTAATATAGAGCCCATCATAGGTATAGTTGGGGTTATTTTTGCCTAGGTGCATTAGTTTTCGCTTGCATACATTGAATTGCATCTGCCATTTGGTTGCCCTCACTCAATCATGCCAGATCCTTCTGTACTTCCTTACAGTCTGCCTTGGTTTTTACCACTTTTAATATAATGAGTGTTTTGTGTCTGAGAACACTCTGAGGAGTGTTTAGTGGTCTAAAATTTGGGCTGACCTCAAATTCTGGGTCAGCTCCCAACAAAATTGACTCATTCTTTTGTAATAGTTAATTGGGTATCCTGCCGTTTGTTATCACTTGTCATTTAAAAGAGATACTAAAAAGAGTCTATTTGATGTGCTCATCTTAATCTGCTCTATTTTCCCTTTCCCATTTATTTTGAGTATGCCAGTAGATTCATGCTATTTAGTGATTCTTCTATAGAAGGAGCTGCTAGTGCCTCCTATTATTAAGGTTGTTCGAGACTTCCCATTCTAGGATTCTGTTTTCAGATTCTTATATCTTTACCAGTTTTCAACCATTTGGGTTGGAATTTCTAAGCTGGGTATATGCCTCAGGCTGAAGTTTCTGTTGGTGTGGGGTTTAAAAAAAAAACAAACCAAAATGGACTAGCTATTTCTGAGAATGAGACTTAAGGAAAATATGTTGTTTTATCCAACTTGAAAAACTGAGGCAATATTTTCCTTTGGAAAGCTCCAATGCCCCGTGCTTTGGAGCAGGAACTTAAAGTTTGGCAGAAGGGTGATGGATCTGTCAGGAAAGTGCCTCTTGCTGTCTCCACAAAAATGTCTAAATTTGAACAGGTTGCGAGGCTCTAAAGAAGTTGCAGTCATTAAATCCTCAGTAAAGACATTTTATCTTCTAGCTGCTAAATTCCCAGAGGATTCTGTCCATATGGAGCATATACTAGCCCGGGGGTAAAGAAAACTTACCCTGCAGTTGTAGCTTTGAGTTCCTGGAGGCCAATCTGGTTCTGAATTTGGGTAGATAGCAGAGAGCCTGGGGTTTTTTGTTGTTGTTTCTCATTGAATTCCCCTTGTAGCTTGAGGCAGTGAGAATGAGGAAGTTGCTTCATTCGAATTCAGAGGAGACAAGAGCCAGATACGCAGGTGGATTGAGATGGGGGCGGGAGTACTTTGGGACAAGAAGCCTGACAAGATGACAGAAACTAGAGTCTGGCAGCACTAAGGAAAACTAAATTAGGAATTGGGGATGGGGTAGATGAAGATTGCCTGGGCAAGAAGACCAAGATTGAGAATCAGTAGGTTAAAAGGAAAAGCAATGAGTGGAAAAAGAGACATATGATGAGACACTGAGTTGTGGAAGAACTGGGACTGACTGTGCAAAGATAGTGAGACAGAAGGGTAGAGATATGGGACACTGAGGCTATAAAAACCTGAAGAGAGAGAAAGACTTGGCAACTGAGAACCAGTCAGGAAAAGGAAATGGAAAGGATATGAGATGATTGGAGTCATTGTGGCAAAGACAGGTTGGGTGAGGAATGGGAGCAAACTGAATGGATGGGCAAGGGACATGGCGGTGTGGTTGGTGAGACTAGAACTTCCCTGGCCAAGAGGTCAGAAATGGATTGGGAGGAGAAGTGTGAAGAGTGGAAACTGGGATTGGCTGGTGAAGTGAATGAGGCTGGGACAAGAAGACTGAGCTAAGATAGGGACAGGGTGAAGCTGGTAGGACGAAGGGACCTTGTTGGGCAGGTGGGCAGAAGTCTGTGACTACTAGAAAGCACTCACATATTTGAAGGGCCCCTGCCTCCTTCACTGCACAGGAGATAAGTTGAGCTTGTGTAGTGAAGGTGTTTGTCTGTAGGATATCTTCCCTAGAGGCTGGAGGTTGTGTAGAGAATAGTGCAGGAGATAGCAAGACAAGAGAGGTATCTCTCATAACTAAAGTAGTAAAATGCTGCCCAGAGTAACTGGCTTCTATTTTTCTTCAGCTACAGAATACCTGTGTAATAAACCAAGCTTTTCACAGGTGGTCACTAATCACGTGTTCCTCATTTTCTGGGTGCCTAATTTGAGACCCTGGAGGCAGAAGTACTGAACATTCGCAGATGCAACTGAAGTTGATCAGAACTGTGCTTTAAACACAGAAAATGTCATGTGATGCTAAGTGCTTCGAAGACTTAAATCCTCCGCCTCTCAAATTGGGTTCCCCAAATTAGTGGAAAATGTTGACCCAAATCTCCCTGTGCCTCAGTTCTCCATCTGCATATTGGAGATAACACCACCTCCTCACTTCACAGGGGTGTTGTAAAAATAAATTGGTTAATATTCATGGAGCACTCAGATATTATAGTGATGAACACCACTGAAAACCCACATGTAAATTAATAATACTGTTTTCAGAGCAGGGCTTGAACAATGTTCAGTAAATAAGAGCCACACACTGCGCACTGAAAATAAAACAGAAAATGTTCCTTAGTTAGGTGCTGTCCATACTGTTCACTAAATGAGGTGCAGGGGTCATGTTGAAAAAACAATGTATGATCATGTAATTAAAAACTGAATTATAATGCACAAGGGAGCTAAATGAAATTACACAATCTTAATTCTGGCATTTCTTAATTTCAGTGTGCTTGACCTTGCAATCTTAATAATGTTCTTCTAACAGTTTTTTGTGTGTAATATGTGTATACTACCCTTGTAACAAAAGTACAGGAAGATAGTTGAGGAAGAAAGGCTCTTTAAAGTATTATAATAACATTAATTAAGAATGACTTAGAACACAAATACTATAAGCTTGATTGGTAGCAAGTGTAAGTCACTATTAGAGGATAAAGAGAAGTAGTCATTTCTGAACAAAAGACTACAAATTACATAGGCTTGTCTAGATTTGAACTTCATATCTTTCATATCTCTGAGCATCTTCTACTATTAGCCAGCCTTCATTTAGAAAAAAATAAAGCCATATGGCCAAGTAGTATCAAATATGCAGTATATAAAAAAAAAGATGTCAAGTTTATATTTTATCTGCAAAAATAGAACATGAATATGTTTGATACCTACCTTAGCAAACAAATTAATGCTAATTAAAGATTAATGTGATGTAATTAGCATTAAAATGCAATTAAATTATGAGTAAGTGGACCAGGAATAGAAAACTGAGATGTCTTACTGTCTATTTTTACATTAAATCTTTTGTTTTTCAGCAAACAGAGGAAGTGGGGCAGCAGGCAGCTCGCAGACTGGTGATGCACTGGGGAAAGCGCTTGCCTCTGTAAGGAAATATTTACTTTGGAATAACGCTTACCATTTTCAAAGTGTGAACTTTAATCAGAAATGGATGCCTGGAATTCAAGAAGTTGAAGAGCAATCAGGAGAGATTTGATCTCAGAGGTCATCAGTGTTGAGTTACTGCCAATTGAAATATTTAAAGATCAACGTGAAATTGTGTTTAAAAGTTTTAGAGTTAATTTTATAACATAACACAAATTAAATGACTAGAAAGCTTATATTGCTCATGATCACTTAGTGACTACGAGTCATTATCCTTCAATATTCCACACACTTTACTTAGCAAAGAGAGCAGGGGGGGTTCACAGAAATCAGTGGCAGGATTATCAACTGATCAGCAAACAAGATTCATCTTGATTTTTATTTTGCCTTCAGATATGTTTTCCACACTAGTTCCACCTATTCATACAGTGATGGTTGCTATTAAAAGCCAGCATTAATCAGCTATTATCTCCCAGTGGTCACTGTGGTATATCATTTTCTAAGTACCGGGAAATGTTGCTGTCCCTCAGATATCAGGATGCAGCAGCAGCTGAATATGCTGAGAATATGCTGGCTTTCTAATAAGGACCACTTTAGTTATTTTCTGGGCAGAGTGGGTTCCATTGAGTTCTCATGAGAGTTGATTTTATACATATACTACTGATGCTTCATAAAAAAGACAAAAAATAAGAATATTGTTTGCCTGAGGTAATTGATACAGTACAGTACACTTTTAAGTGGTGCCCTGATAACTGGCATGCATGATTAATAGAGGCAAACACGAGGATGCAAAGTCAGTGCACTGCATATCAGTGACTTAAAGCAGCTGTTAAATGGCACACCTTGCTCATTTCAGTAGCACACACCTAGTCTTGGCTCATCATAATAACTGACAAGTGTTTGGTGTTTGCTGTTACAAATTACTCACTGTGCAGTCCTCTGTTCCCTTTGCTCTGATTTGGCTGTTAAAGGATTTGATCTTACCAGAATGCAGTTTCCAGAAGTGCTTTAAGACTCGGTACTGTGATGCTTATTCTTAAAGCATTCTGTGAAATAAAAATGTACACATCCACCAAAGTTTCTCTCTAAAGAGCCTGGAATAATCAAACCATCACTTAATTGGCAAGTTTGTATTTCCATCAAGATGTTTCAGTTAAGAGGAATCTGTTGTCTGGCTTCCTACATCTAACACAGTTTTGTCTATAAAAATATTTATTATTAAAATAATAGGTTTTTTTAACCTGTCCTTTCATTTAAATGGACTAAATACATGAGAATTCCATATTTCTTTCTGCATCAGTTTGTGATGGCTTTAGATTAATTCTTTATCATCTTTTAAAGATCTATTCTCCAGATCACACCAACAACAGCTTTTCATCAAATCCTTCAACTCCTGTTGGTTCTCCCCCTTCTCTCTCAGGTATTGTTGTTACAATTCTATTTTACTGAACGTTTCAGCATATTTTAGTAGGAGACATTTAAATAAACTCCTACTGTACTGGGTGTGTGATATACATCCAGCCAATAGCATCAGACTATTTCCTTATTAATATAACACACACACAGGCTGACTGTTGTACTCATTGAGATGACTAGAGATGCTTTCAAAAAGCTATATGTGGAGAGAAGGTCCTAACAGCTCTCAAATAGGCTCAGTTACCCTGTGAAAAAGCAGTGTTTATATGCATCCTTGTTGTGATTCTATGCATGAGAGCCACTGTAGAGTAATGGGATGCGTCTACACGTTCATTAATGTGCTTTTGCTAATGTGCGTTAAATTTAGTACCTCCATTGTGAGGTACTAGGAAAAGGCGCATTAGTGAAATTATTATGAACACGGTTAATTTTGTGATGCTTTAATAAACATTAAAATAGGCTAATGAAATTAAAATACACATGTAGACATGCCCAGGATGTTAAATATCAAAAGACAGAGATTGTATCCTAAGTATGTCCTTTTGTGACCGGAGTTGCTAGAAGTAGTTTACACAGTGGCTTCTCTGCAGCTTCTGTGGAAGTCATGAGTCTCACTTCAGACTTGCAGCAAGGGGCAACCACACTCCACCTCCTTGGAGGTGGGTAACCAGGCATTTGGGCTGGGGTGTCACACACAGCCAGGTGTGACACTGTCTGTATCACTCACTCCTTGTGTGCTGTCAGCTACAGAAATCAGCATGCCTTAACCACTATAGAGTGATCTAGTGGGCCACCTAAGCTGAGGCATACCTATAACCTTGACCTTGTCTATGACTGATATAGCCCTAGACATTCC
>NW_005841915.1:2585426-2645013 GCF_000455745.1 Alligator sinensis | reverse complement strand
GCTGCTTGCCAGGCAAATGCCTACTTGAATTTGACCTATAAAATGTGTCTATGGGAAAAGAAAACCACAATGAAGTTAACTAATGTATTGTATGCTGTGGCACTGAGGATATTCTTACCTTATCAAGAGAAATTTGTGGTGATATATTTGTACTTTAAAGAAATCCAATAGCTGATTTTTTTTTTTTTTTTTTTGGAAGCATAAGGTACCATTAATGAAGGCCTAAGCTGAAAAGACGCAGAGGCTCAGTGGAGGTTTTCATGACCATGAAAAATTCCTTTGGAGTTTATTCAGATTTCACAAACTTTGGGGCTTTTTCAACCAGAAACTTAAGCCCTTTCTGCCCATATAAATATTCCTGATGAGCTCTGCACTATGTTTTGAGGGAGCTCTTTCAGCTTGCCACCCTCCCTTCAGCCCTGGGTATATGTCACGGGTTGACTGAGTATCCTGCTCTTGTTTTCTGGCTGCAGGTCCCAGGAACGCTTACGCTAGGGCCAGTCAAATTACTTTGAAATGTCAAAAGGAACACTAAATTATCCTTCAAAGTGTGTCTAGCATTATTAATTCCTAGATTGGGCAAGATCTGTCCCTCAATTCCCATGAGATTAATTATTCTTGAGGATGGGATAGGTCTCATGTGCCTGATGTTTCACACTGCTCCAACAAAAATCCCATGTTACTTGCCTGAGCAATGTGAGTGGAATGGAAAGGTTAATAAGAGTGAGGAAAAGGTTGACCAGAAGATTACCTGGTAGCAAAATGAAAGATAGCAGACCCCCAGACTTCTTTCTGAGGGCGCTTTCTTTAAAATCACACTGAATTTACCCTCTCTTAGAAACACTGGGCACAGAAGGTGTGTGTGGTGAGATTAATTAAGTTTATGTCCCGCAAGAAATGCAGCTGGCGTGAGGGCTGCTGCCTTTCTCAAACATCAAGCTCTCACTAGGGGTTGATTAGCCCTTTGATTAACTGAACTAGCCATCATCTTCCCCACTGCAGAATGAGCCCCAAGGAAGGGTCCAGGGAGACAGCAGACTGTTTTATTTCCTCTGTACCAGTCACTGTCCTTAAACAGGGCCTAATCACAATGCTCTATATTTCTTCTAAGGGTTTTATTTTCATTTGTTAGCATAAGAACAGATTTGATTTGCAGCTGAGGAAAGTAGTGGTATAGTAGGCAATTTAGACTAATTTTTTTCCTGACAAAGTTTACTTAGTAAATGGAGACATCTAAAGTGTCACAGTCACTGAAAATAACTAGCATAAATAAATTCAAAGGAGATTTAAATTGTTCAGTGCTCTTAGGCCTCAAGATACTGTGGAGTAGTCAGAAACAATATGAAAATATTGATTGCCAATTCATTTCTGCATTCAGTGGTGTAGCAAAATTGTTATTTAAAGAAGCATACAAAAAAGGGAAGGCCAGAATAGAGAATGTTTAGGGTTTAATCAAAATTGACACTATTTTGTCAATATGTTGTAAGAGAAAAATCCAACTGAGAACTTTAAAAGGCTATTACTGCACCTTTGACCTGCCCTTCTAATGCCAGAAAATGCCACTTAATTTAGATTTTAAGATTAAAATCCTGAAGTTCCACTTTTAATTCTCAGCTTTCTTCTAGAGGACTATTCAGAAGATCCTTTGTTTCAGACAGTGAAATACAAAAAGTAAAATGGACGTTGTGCCGTAAACAGGTCCTTCAATTGACAGTTCTGTCCGCAATTTTTGGCATGCCCCTTAAATGGTGGCACATATTTTGTTTAGCAGCTATGCTATTGCATGAAATCAAATGACCAATATTTTAGCTTTATTTTTGGAATAGAAAGAGATTCAGTTCGACAGATATAAACAAATGAACATTATCCAAGAGTTGTTTTATTTCTCTTGGCCCCTTTTAAATTCTGTAAAAGCAAAAAAAAAAAAAAAAAAAAAAAGAGTGCAAATAGCATCAGTTAAGTCAAAGCATTGGTAGAAGTCAGAAGTGTGACTACATGTTGTGCGTGTGGTATTTATGCAGCACCATTGTTTCTCAGTAGTCCTATATAGATCTATATATATTTTAAATAAACTACACTGTAAGTTTGATGATTGAATGACTCAGTGACACTATATATGCATTGAACCAAAGATAGGATAATGAACTAGTGTGTGCTAGTTTTACATAGAAATCTAGCAGTCCCCTCTTAGCACTTTTGAGAGTGCTACTTCTCCTTTTACCAGTGAGACATTTCCTTCTGCTGGAGCCTCTCTCATGTACAGCTGCCGAATCAATGAAATCCTCTATGTTAAGAAGCAGCCTGGGGGGACGTTGTGGCCGGCATCTACGTGCTTTGCTACAAAATACCTTTTTTTTCATCCATGTATATTTTGGAAGTTCTCCATATGTCTGCTCTATAGTCTATCTGGAAAATGGCATTTACATGTCTACAAAACTGTCCAAAAAGTTTGAAAGACATTTTTGTTTGCATAGTTCTAATGGTAATTCCCATTTTACTATTAGCAGGCACAGCTGTTTGGTCTAGAAATGGAGGGCAAGCATCATCATCTCCCAATTATGAAGGTCCCTTACACTCTTTGGTATGTTTCGATTAGTGACCTCCTCTGCCTCAGTATTTTACTTGCTGTTCTTTCCATTTTTCATCCATTCTTTTCACACAGGTTTCCATTTTGTTAGTGATTACTATGCCCTTGGATTTTAACACTATTTGATCATTGGTAACATGGGGACCCACTTTCTTAGATTTTTTTCTTTTCTGAGATTGACCAGGTATACTGTCCGACTGTATTATAGGCAAAGTGTTGTTGAATATATATATATATATATAGAGAGAGAGAGAGAGAGAGAGAGAGAGATATGCAAAATAACCAGGCACAGCAGGAGGGAGAGTAAAGAGAAAACGTCAAATGGCTGCTGAGAAGCTGGATAAGGTGAAAGGGTCTCGCAAGTCAGGGTCACTTTTATTTAGGGAGGGAAATATAGTAGAGGTTTACATAATGCATTTGGCTTCTTTCTGGTATGTGTGAAAGTGTTCAGCATTAAGTTCCTGGATGAACTGGCAAGAACCAACGTGATAACAACAGCTAGTGCTGTTGGAATATAAAATGGGGATAGTTTTTTAAAAAGGAAAGGTTAGTTATGAGTTGTGGGCTTCCTAGGAACATGTTGGTGACAAACAGACAAGGTTTTTAAATAGGCTGTATCTTTTGTTCTGTCTGTTGTGTGTCCGGTTTGCAAGCCAAGAGGCTGTCTCGTATTACTGAAAAGTGTTTATCATATTTTTGGTTGCTATGTAAATAATGATAAAGATTAAAAACTTCTCAGCATGAAGCAACAATCAGTTTCTGAGAGCACAATAAATAGCCATGTACGACTGAATCATGCAAAAATCCCATTGACTACAGGGGGGAGTTTTGCCTGAGTCAGGAATTAGTAAGGACTTCAGTATCTGGCTGAATACAAATATCTGTACCATGATTCATTGTCTGATACTTTCTAGCTTATCCTGCCTTTCTGTAGTGTGGTGTTGAAAGTGTGCAGAGGTGTAGCAGTGATATTTGTATTTTAGTTGCTCCAGATATCTGTAAGTTGTGAAGAACTGTTTTTTTTTCAATGAAAAAAGCTTCCCAATGATTTGGGGCTCTCCCAGTCACCCAATCCCGTGCATACCTTGCTGAGAAACAAAAAGTTACATGCAGGCATGCCTGCTTTAGATGTGACATCTGCTAGGAGAGAAAGTATGGTTGAATAGGTACGGCATAGTAGTTGAATCAAGATATGTGTTTTACTCCTCTTTCTGCTGTGGAAGTGATTTGGCCTTTGGTACACAGTTTACAATGGTCCCTCAGTTTCCCTACCTGCTTTTGTAAAGTAATTCAGGTTCCTTGTATGAATAGCACTGTGGAGCAGAAGAACCAAGTGTGGTTATTGTAACTTAGTCCATTGCTTCTCTTTGACCTAAATTTACTGCCGTGACACTGTTTTTCTAGCTTACAGGAAAAATGATATTGGAAGGAAGTTCTCAGCAAAACAATGATCAGTTCTGTTGAGTCAGCACCACTGCTATATATGGTTCAGTTTTGGGGATAATTCCTGTGGTAGTCTAGATACCCTCTCCTCCTGGAGAGAAATTAAGGATTTGTTTGTACTTCAGCATGGACTGAATTATTCTAGAACAAAGAAGGAAGCCTATTAGAAATGCTGCCATCAATAGCAGTCCAGTGCCTTTCTGTTTTATTATCTTTTCCACATTTCACGAAGGCCACATAATTCTAACCTTTTAAGTTTAGGAAATGTTTTTATTCCTGCTCTTACCAAAGACACTTTTAAAATGGTTTTAGGATGCGCAGTTAATTAGGGAAAAATTAATAATGATAATAGAGAGGGACTGTATGACCTAATAGGATCTTGCTAACTCTTTTGTGTGTGATTCTGTGATGATGTGGGGAGGGCGAAAAGCCCTGACAGATACTGGTTAAAAGTAATAGTATCTTTTCTTTTCTTTTCTTTCTTTTTTTTTAAAGTAACACTAAAACTTTTCAAAGATCACAGAGGGCAACATATGTACTGTAATGACTATGTTCATGAGGAATCATTGAACCTGTTTTGCCCATGAAAATGAAAGCTGTGCTTATGATAATAGTTCTCTCTAATTCCCTAGAATGATAGTTTAACTATTTCCCTAAAGAAAAAAAACCCAAAACAACAATATCAGTGTTGTCAAAAAAGGGGAAGAAATAAAAAGGACTCTTTTCATTTGCAGATCTCATCCCTCGCCCTCCCCCAACACCCCCCACCCCCCCAACAGCAATAGACTATGTGGCATACCTAATCTGTGTATGTTTTGTCCAAATGTTAAATGGCCCTTCACATTTGCTGATGCTTCTCTTGATTTGTTTTTCATAAACAAACAGCAAAGCCGGATTGAAGACCGCTTGGAAAGACTGGACGATGCTATTCATGTTCTCCGGAACCACGCAGTGGGGCCTTCAACAGCCATGCCTGGTAGTCATAGCGACATGCATGGATTAATAGGGCCTTCTCATAATGGAGCAATGGGAGGTCTTGGGTCAGGATATGGGACAGGCCTTCTTTCAGCCAATAGACATTCACTAATGGTAAGCTATGGAGATTAAACAGCAGTGCTGGTTTAAAAACAGTAAAGTAATTAGAATTTCTGAACTGGTTTACAGGCTTTTTAATCATATTGAGCCTTCCTGCTCATGCTAATACTACAGAAATTTTCATGTTTATGGCAAAAGAATCAAATTAGACTTTGTAAAGGGTTTGCTAGTACCAGGAGAGATTTTTTTTTGCATGTTCCCATACTATATCGGCAGTAATATTTCCTTTCATTTGTTCTCTGTATACAGTGAGACCTTATTAGAACAAACCCCGGATTTTAAGTCCCAACAGCAGGAAGAGAGTTTTTCATTATTATGATGAAGCAAATTGACTAACCCTATTTTAGTGAACACCCTCTTTTAATGTACTTTTCTCCTAGTCACATAACGATTCATTATAATGAGGTTATCCTGTATATTTGACAAAAGTATGCTGCTTTATATTATGCATTTTGTTCATGATGCTAAAAACTGTAGGTTTTTTTCTTATATGTTCCTCTATACCTCTCACTGTAAAACTATAACTGTTGTGAAGCTGCCATTGACAGATAGCTGCTGTACTCTGGCATCTAGCCTCATTAAAAATCCTTACTAAAATTGTATAGATTGTCTGAATGATCTGGTTGGCTGACAAGTATTTGAATAGCTGCAATATATCATCCTTCTTATAGCTATATGTCAATAAGTTTGTTGGAGAGGGAGGGTAAGAAAGAAATCTTCAAGGTACATATTTTACTTTATTATTCTTCATTTTTGTTTTGGCTTAGATTGATGTAAAGGCACTGCTTATTTTAGGACCCTTTAGACTTCAGAAGCTCTGAAAAAAATTATTTTTACATGTTATATTTCCTGTTTCCTTTTTAAAAAGAGCTCTTTAGCCTGAAACAGAGCTTCCTGAGAATCTGCTTTTTGAAACAGATCACAATTCAGGAATGTATCTACATTGAAGACAGCATTGAAACAATGAGGCTTAAATTTAAGCATGTGCTTAAATATATATATATATTTTTGCAAATGGGAACTATATAGGATCACGTGTGACTTATCTTCTACATTGAATAATCATCCTTTTGTACCTGGAAAACTAATTGTCCAGTGCACAAAGGCCTGATTCTGTAACTTTTCCTCATCTTGAGCAGTACTTGCTTACATGATTGAGCTCACAGTTTCTTACTGTTGCATTTAGAAATATGTTGAATAAATACTAATCAGCATGAGAAAAGCTTCCAGGATCAATGCGTAATTTTACTGTTTACATTTCTGTTTTCAGTTTGACTGTATACCATTTGTTTTTTGATTCAGTACGTTGCAAGAGAGCTGTGTCTCAGTTATGTTTCTGTAAAAGAAAGTCTTGCCTCTCTAATCTATTAGATTCCATTGAACATGTCAGCAGAATGGGAAGTAAAGGAGGACCAAGATCTTGGATCTTCCAAATAAACTAAACAAAGACCTATTAACAAGCTATTAGGAGAAAATAGATAGTTACAGAATGAGAGATAAACTATCATCCATTAGAAAGTGGTTGAGAGAGAGAGCAAATGAGGAGTAGAATCAAATGATCAATGTTCAACATGATTAAAAGGTAATAATTGTTGGACCCCAACATTTAATTCTAGAAGCAATATTGCTTATTGCAAAGCAAACACAAAAAATAGTAACATTATGGCACTTCGTTGTTGATAGGAACTTTCCTTACTGTGCTATCTTCCTAAATGCAAAGTCATTCCATTGTTGTATAAATACTCAAGAGAAAAATTTGGATTTAACTTTGGGCAATTAAATAGAAGTGTCTCCTCAGTAATTAGCAGTGGTCAAAAAAGTGAAACTCAGTGTTAAGACTGAAAAGGAGTTGGTTAGAAATTAATACTGAAAACAGCATAATGTTGTTAAATAAATCACTATGATTCCCTCACCTGAAATATATGTCCACTTCTGCTTACCCTGACTTAATAAGAATAAAGTAAAATTAGGAAGAATTCAAAAACAAAGAAGAATAAGTAATTGGAAAGAGTTAAAGATTTCCGTTTAAAGAAAGATTGAACAGCTTGTGTTGACTTTGTTTAAAAAGGAGAATGGTGAAAAGAGCCACAAATAATGGATAATATAGAAAAGGTACATCTAGTTTTTGTATTCTTCCTTACTTGCAATTAAAGAACAAGGAGACATTCAGTGAAACTGACAAAAGGAAATAATTTCTTATTGAACACACAATTGATCTATGAAATTCATTGCTGTAAGATGTAATCAAGGCCAAATATTTCAAAATATTCAAAATAGAATTAGACATTATATGGATAATAAAGCTTTTCTACAGTTGTATTAGAGACATTTTTCCTTTTTTTTTTTTTCTTTTTTTCTTCTTTAAGGCATTAGGAAGAAACTACTATAAGCAAATTATTCTCTTAGTACAAAGAGTAGGGTTTTGCTTGACTAGATAAATTTGATTTAAAAAAACCTCACTGGGGACATCTACACGTGCAATTAATTCAAAGCAATAAACTCCAAAGCAGTTTGAGTTGGAGTACTCCTGAGTGCAGCGTCTACACATGTGCCTGGGATAGCATCAGTTTGAGCTGGGGTGGAGCAGTTTATGGCAGGACCAGCACAGGGAGTCAGCCCTGGGCTCCTGATGGCAGTGGAGGGTCTGGCTAGGGCATGAGAGTGCTGCAAGTCTGGAGCCATGTGGCTAGGTGGCAGGCAGGAGACTGGCCCCCTGCGGGCTTGGTTGACTGGGTATAAATACACCTGTGGTCAGTGTCTACATGTGTGTTTAATCACAATTAATTACCCCGCCATCATAAGTACTATCTTATGGTGGCATTAATTTACTGCAACCTAATACCTTTTCATGTCTAGACAGTGACGTTTCACTCCGCAGCTAATTAAATCTACTGTGTTGTTAAGCGCACATGTAGACACAGCTAGTATGTTTTTAAAAATATAAATACAGAAATACGTTCTACAGGGTAAAATTGAACATATTTTGTGGGGGAAGAAATATACCTTGTTCTATATAGTTTTTCTTGCTTCACAGCTTCCTTGGAAATGTGTGGTACTAGCTGTTGTCCACCAGTGGACAAGGTAGACCACTGCTCCATTTCATTGTGCAAGTCCTATGTTCCAATATAGTGAATACAGACAATCCCAGAGTAGAGGACAAGTAGATGTGCCTGCCTTTCTGGTGTTTCTCTGGGGACCCTGGCACACATTCATTCAGTGGCATGTTAGGATTTAATCCCCAAGCCCAACAATCACGCCTCCACTCATGCCACACGTGTATGACAGGATGCGTGGATTTGGGATCCGGGATCAGATACAAATCACTCCATTACTACTTGCCGGTACAGGGGGACCCCAGGACCATGATCCTGGGCTCGCCCTGTACTGGCAAGTTGAAAGCTGGGTGCTTGTTGCCCAGCATGAACTAGTGTGGTCCAGCACCTGGGACTGACAATCAGCTGATGATCAATTTGAGCCCTAGAACTGTACCTGGGGTGGTGTGAGAGCCCTGTGCACCAGGACATCAGAAAACCTTGTGTGCAGCCCAACTTCATCTGCAGTTTTTTAAAGTCCCAGCACAACAGGATACAGGAGGATTCTTGTGTACTGAGGATGTCCAAAAGACGTATGTGCAGCTGGACTGCACAGGCAGTTTTTAAAGATCTCAGTGCACAGGAACCTGGGTTCAAGGAAACTCTCCCTCACCTCAGGGTCCTAATGGCTGGGATGTATCCATGGGAGCTGCTGGACAAGGAAGTCAACCTGCTGGGTTGCAGGGAGTTCCACAGTTCCTGTGACCTGGCACCTCAGCTGAGCTAATAAACTTCCCTTGACTCAGGATCCTGCAAACAGCAGGGCTGCACTATGAGGTTGTTGGCCTTGTGCCATGGGAGAGCTGTTAGCCAGGCCCCAGCACCAGGCTGCATGGCAAGAACCCTACCACGCATTGAGTTTAAGGCTTAATGGAAACCAGCCACAAAAAATCACACATATTTTGCAGAATATTTTTGTGGGGGACTTCCTATTTTGTTTTGCTTTTAGTTACCTAAACATGTAGCCAGATTACTATTTTAGATGTGATTAACAGGTTTATCTCATCTTAAGTATAATGCCAGGAGCCTACAATAAGATTCTCTCCATCATTTACTGTAACAGACTTGGCTTGATGGTTTGATAATGTTCAGGATACCTTGGTGAGGGTCAACTTCTCCTTTTCTCCTTTTTAGGTTCTTAGGTACTTAATTTTATGTACTTACCTGCTTGCTGAAGCATTAAAAGCTGAGGCCAATCAGTCTACATAGACATTAAAGATCCCTTATCTCTTGTTGTTGGAGAAGGGGCTTGCCTTGCTCCTTGCAGGTGTGTCCCCACGAGCATGCACATGAGGTTTGTGGCACCACAGGCCTGTCTGTTGCATCTCAAACCACATGCGCTGCACATGCAGACATTCACTGTGCTGCTAATTTGCAGCACGGTGGGGGTTTTTGACACCGGGAAATCCTGGTGTTAAAAAACTGACACCAGAAAGAAGTGGGGTGGTGCACATTACAGCAGTATGTGCTATGTGAAACTGTAGCCTGGCCAGCCAGATCCAAGCTCCAGCTGCTGACCAGCCTGGATTGCCGTTGCTGGAGCCCAGGGAGGCCCTTAGGACTCCAGGTAAGGTTGCAAGGGCCAGCCTAGGTGCTGTCCCCAGCCTCCCCTAGCCCACCTGGGGCAACTTGCCATGTGCCAGAGTGCACATGCAGAGGTGTTCCCTGGGGACAACCAGCAGTGGCAAATATGTGCTGCTGCTAGAGGTCCCTGGGGAATGCACATTCCCACTCATGGGGACATGCCGTGTCTTAGACCAAATAAATGCCCTCTGATTCACTGACCATAACTACAGTGCAGTGTGCTATATTACATTTGTTCGTATGAAAGCTGGAAATCCTGTACTGAAGAAGTGCTCCATATCCTTGTAAGTTGTTATTGCTGCTTAACATTAAGTTCTTGTTAAAATCAACTAAAAGCTAAAAATAAAAAAAACCCAAACCAGTAAAATAAGTGTCCTGATGTTTTGCTCCACTCTTTCAAAATTAAAGTTAAGAGTAACTCTGTTACAGGTGAAAAATAAAACTGGGCCAGTACCTTTACATATTTAAAAACCAAAGGTAAATGCTGAGTGGAAATAATCCTTTAGTTTTCCAAAAGGTAGAAAGATGCGTTTCAACTTCTCGACTAAACCCATCTCCCTTCCCCCCTTCCAATAAAATTAGCATGAACCAGACATTGTTTTGCTCTCTGTGGCAGTTGCTGAGAATTCACAAAAGGAAATTCTAGATTGTAATTTAGCTTGGCCTCAGGTAATGTGTTAAATACACTTGGGATACATATAATCTAAGATTTTAGTTTGTACAAAGCTATTTCCCCCCACCCCAATGTTTAAACAATACTGCTTTTAATGAAGAAATCTGGCTTTATTAAAAGCCAGATCTGTGACTTACAACTGTTTCTGCATATCTGCTCTCAATCAAGAGAAAAGAGTTTAATTTTTGTAGCTTTGTTCGCTTTGCATATGTTAAACTGATACAACATGCACCCAGGGCATCACTTCAGAGACAGTTTGTTCCATAAATATGTAGTCCTCTCTTAAATACCAGATGTAGGTGAAGTTAAATTTAAACAAAAAATAACAACAATAAAAGATTAAAACCTTCATACAAGGCTTCTTAGAAATATATGACCGCTCAATTTCTCCTCTTCTGTGACTGCCTTACGAAAAAGTAGGCACTCTACCTGTGCTTCCCAGAAGTTAATTCAGTTTGATTATGAAATACTTAGAGGTGTGGGACTTACCTTTGTCTGACCATTTACATACTGTTTTCTTAACTTTGGAAGAGAAGCAAATAGGAGCTTACTATCAAAGTCCATTGATTAAGCCCACTCAAATAAAAGATACACCATTTGACAGCGTGGCTAGCTTGAAAAACAAGAAAAGGGAAAATTTCTTTTTCATTGTCCACGTTTAACTTTCTGAAAAACTAGTCCGCTAGTTCACAATCAGCATTACTCACTGTCTGAAACTGTGATTTGTGTGAAAGAGTCAGTCCTGATCATTTCTTTGGAAAACTGGTATGAATTTTGAAGTAAAAACATAAGAACAAAGGAAATAGTTTTTGAGTAGAGTCAGTCTTAAGTTAGCCTTTGACCATTTGATACATTCCACGCTGAAAAGGAAGTTGAAGGGGGGAAAATTAAAAAAAAAAATCAAGGAGGATACTGGTAATGTTTTCCACATTTGAATTTTAATACATGAAACAGGCTATAAAACTTTGGCCAGCTGCAGTAAATAAAGTAGCAGTGGGAGGTATGGACCGGAAACGTGTACAGAATGTGCTGGTGGAAGTTTCTTTGCCCACTGTACACCTTCATTTGTTGGTTCGGACTGGAATATGCTAAAGTAATTTGAGACTTAGTCCACAGTTTCTGCTGGTTTCCAGCAGATCTTCTTTATCAAATATCCCTCCCAATTCTCCAGTATGCAGGGAATAGCTGAAGCTTTTCCCCGGGCAAAAATAATACAAGGCGGGGTCAGATTCTGGTGTCTGATACAGTGAGGCAAGTTCTTTGATTTTAATGGCATTACTCCAGATTTACAGCAGTGTAGCTGAAAGCAAAAATTCACTACACTGGGGTTAATTATTCACGAAACAGAAGTGAAAATTCTGTCTTCTTATTTCAGTTTGTTACTATGGCCTAGTTGAACAAAGTGCTTAAACACACACCTAACTTTAAGCCTGTGCCTTGTTACCCTGCAGGTTGCAGCATTTCATGGTGAAATTTCTGATTTTAGTGAATTGGTATGCATTAATTAACTCTATGCTCAGATATGGCATGCATTGTTATACGTCCTGGATAATAGTTCATGAATAATAATTCAGTTTGGGGGACCAGCTCCTTACTCCCCTCTTCCTAATCTCATTTATACTAAAAGTCAGGACTAAAAGTCTGGAAAACTGCTGGGTTCTGCTGTTTTAATTTAGTGAGCAACTTAGGATAAGTTCCTTAGTCCTAGATCCACAAAGAGGTATTAGGAGGTACAGTTATCAGAGTTGGCATCAGCAATTTAGACCCCGAGACATATGCCAGAAAGTATGGCTGTTCCCTACATGTACCAGACTGTAGGAATGAGGCCTCAACCAGTCTTGAGCACACTTGACATATCCCTCCAGAAGAACTTCATGGACTCATTTCTAGATTTGGTACATGTGGCCTGGGAACGGGTAGGTGGAGCTGTCTTTGTTGGTTGTTTCCTCAAGAGCAATTCAAAATGGTAAAGACGTGTAGGTACTTCAGAATGGAGGTCATAGCAGGATCCTGTTAGTAGCATAATGAACAGTGTGTAACTAGGGCAATAGCTCTTGGTGCCCACTTCGGGGGAGCACGTGAATGGCAACTACTGCCACTGCTGTCCAGGGTGCAGACCTTGGCCATTACACCTCTGGTATTATTGTCTGAAGCCACTGGCAATGTTGAGGATAGGGTATACCTTAGACATTGCACTTCCCTGGGACTCCAAAGTCTTACTGTGGCCTTGAGGGGCAATTCCTTCTCCTTGGGATTTATACACCTGAACCCTTGTCTATATTTGCCCTTTGTGTCAAACACTGAGTATGGGTCAGTTCTGTCTTTTAAAAGGCAGTGGCACTAGTGGTGCCCACTTTCCATCAAATAGCTCAGTAGTTAGAGCTCGTTGCCTGGATGTGGAAGTCTCAGATTTAGTTCTTTTTTAAAAACCCATGTACCATTCTCCAAGGAGAGTGCCGTAAACAACTGGCTAGAGGCTATTCTAGACTGGAGATGGGTTCTTTGACTCCCTCTTATTGGAGCTGTTCTAATTTGCATGGAATACTTCTTTCATTGGGCAGAGGAAGAGCATAAGTAAGAAAAAGCATGACTCTGCAGCCTAATGGGTGGGGGAACCCCAGGTTTCAGTCCCTGCTCTAATAAAGACTTTGATTCTACATAAGGTCATAAGATATCATCCACAAATGTCCTTGCCTCTCAATCCTACAAACACTTACACATGCTTAACTATAGTCCCACGAGTAATCCCATTGGAACTATTTGTGGAACTAAAATTAAGCGCATGTGTAAGCATTTGTAGGATTGGAACCATAATTAAAGGTAACTTCCATTAGTTTAGCTTCCCAAGCGTATACAAAACACCTTGGTGTACCCATGAAGAGTTTAGTTTATTCTCATCTGTTAAGCACACAGTATTGCTAAGAAATAAATGTTAGTTGGAAGTACCATTGTAGGTGAGAGCATGCAAATGAAGATGGTAAGGTTTTCATTCTCAGAGTGGTTTGCAATACTTATGTCCCAGTAACAGCCATTGTGATAATAGCAAAAGTTAGAATAATCCAAGTCAAGATACAAACTCTGAATTTGGCTTGTTTGCCTTGTATCTCCCTCCTCCCCCAACACGAACAGGAGCTAAACCTACCTTATCTACTTCAGTTGTGAATTTCCAGGCTTTTGGTAGTTTATGTCATTGTAAAGAAGATGTACGTTGTAGGGCTTGTAATAACATTTTAAATAAAATTTTGTAAAATGGCATTTATATGCTAACTTTTACACCAGAATCATAAAGGGACACATTGCTTTTGTAACAGTTTATGAATAGGTTGTTTAGAACCATTTTATAACATAAACTGGTATAAATTTGTTTTTAAGAACTGTTTAGAAGTCCATCACCTGCTTGGATGCTTCATATGAAGGCTAACAGAAAGGAAGGATGTTCATGTCTGAATGTGTGTGCATGTGCATCTACTTTTTATATATGTGTAGATATATATTTTGCAGCCACATTAAAGTCTGGAATTTTCCACACCTAGGAATTAAAGTAGTAACTCATAAAGTAATCCAATTATGTCATTAATAGAAAAATAAAAAGAAGTGACTTAGAAGTATTTAAAAGACAAGATTTGGATTTTGCTATGCTATTTTAGAGTCTGTTAAATAACTCTGACTGACACGGTTAATTTCTTATCATTGTGTTCATTAAAAAAAATCAAAGCTATATACATTGAGAAAACTGGACAAAACATCTTAATTGGACTGAAAACTTGCAGAACAAGATGCAGTATAACACTTTTATATAACATTTTGGTTCTGCCTAATTGGTGACATTCCTAATTTCATGTGTGTATATAGCCGTTATCATATTTTTAAATAATTTTGAACTATAAAGTTGATTTTAACCAGAAAAAAATCCATTAACTGTTACTTTAAATGACATCCTTTTTGAACAACATTGCCCCAATACAATGACTTCATTCATTTTAAACTAGTTAATTAGGCATATTGTTAAAATCATAGTATTTGGTTTCCAAGTTTTAATTTAGCATTTGCTTGCTCCCTGGTTTCCACACATGGACGGATCTATTGTGAAGCTGAGTGTGTGTGAAAGTTATTGAAGAGTGGTAGTCTCTGGGTAATGTTCCTCTGAGCTGCCCTGATTTTTGTTTCCCCTGTAGTCTAGATGAGAAACAGCTGGCTTTTGTTTAAAAAGCTGTTTTGTGAAATGTCTGAATCTTGAGGTGTAGAGCTGAGGTCACCATTAAAGCAGGTGCTTGAGAACAAGTGGGGAAGAAAGCAGCAGAGATTGATTTGGCCACATATTCTTTTGGGTGATATTTCCTATTAATCTGGAATATGGTAGCTAAAAAAATATTCCAAGATTGCGTGGTTGTTTACTGTGTTGTATTTCCTCTGGTTCTTCATTAGCAGATAAATTTAGGAGAGTTAATATTCCTAATCCCAGAGCTTTAGAGCCCTTTATATCTCTGGATTTAGCCAATACTTAAATGAATAATCATCTCTGTAGGAAAGAAATCATAAGGATTATTTCACTGACTTCAATGGCCATGGCAACCCATTTCTCTGCATAGTAGGTTTCAACTGGTCGATTTCCTTTCAAAATACTTCTGATTGTCTCACCTGGTGTGAAAGCAATGCTGTTTAAGTGTGGAGCACCAGAACATTGAATTAATGCTCACTACGTACTTCCAGTGGAACACTTCCAGTTTGCTCTGTCCCTATTCATAAAATCAGCACACAAAGCAAAAAGCTAAAACATATAGAATCACTGACGAGTTGTGCGCTTCAGGTGTCTATAGACAGAAAGAATAAAAGAAATGCATCTCTTCTCTTTAGAATCGCAGATTAGTGGCAGCTGTTTGTCCAGTAGGGAATGGAGATTAAATTGTAATTTTTGCAGCACTAGAAGAAAATTTGCTTGGGAAGTTGGCTTTTCACTTCAAGTCGATGTGTAATGCCAAATAAAACTTCCTTTTGCAGAGCTCATGTGTTAGAGTTGTGCAATGTTGTGATTCCCTCAGAAATGCTGGATTACCCAAATTTACTTCCATTAAATAGAACAGAAAGAGTATAGAGAAATAAATGGAGCACTGCCATACAGCATTCTATCATACAGTTCATAACATGAAAGCCACTGGTTCATTTAGCCAATCTCCCTGCCTCTACTTAAGACGTGGCACTCTTTTTATTTTTTTTTACACTGAACTTCAGCTTTGCCACTTTCGGCTGCATCTAAATGGATTTTGCATATGACTTGCTTGCAAATACATTTTCATTAGATTTTTGGAAAGCTGCTTAGTGCGCTGTGGTACTATTTCTGTATTTTAAAAAATGGTTGAACTTTGCTATTTTTCCTGATTTAATGCCACTCTTAATGTCTATTTTTTTATTAAATCCTTTCTTTTGCTTTTGATCTTATTTATAGCTGAGCCACTGGTCATATGGAAACTATTATTGTATAGCTTCGAGATGAAAGACTTCAGTGCGGTTAAATAAGAGTGAATAATTTGGACCAATAATACACACATACAGTGCAAGACCATTTGTGTCAAAGTGCCCTGTGTTGTTCCCTTTGTAACATAGCAGTTGAGGTTTATAAGGGCTTTATACAAATCTGCTTTCTGTCAGACTTATAAATTTTGACAATATTGAACACATGTTAACATGCATCACCTTACAACTTGCTTGCCACATGTTTTTATTTATCTAATTGGATAACACAAGGTCATTGTTTTTTAAAGGTACAAAGCAAGTTGCTTGTTGGGTTCATTCATTACCTCAGCAGGTTTTGCTAATCTCCTAATTGTGACATGGAACTATGATACAAAAAGGAAATATTTAGTAGACTTTCCTGAATCTGTAAGCATTAGTACTTTTTAGTATTCCCTTTCCAGTTATGTTTTTAGAGAAAAAAAATCTGAAATTGTCTCTGTGCCATGTATTAATAAAAAGGGGTCTGAAGGTTCCCATTCAGTATGCAAAGAGTTAACTGTAAGCAAAGCGATACAATGCTCATAACTTTATATGAGACTTTTCCCCATTTTACAGCTCTTTTCTGCTGCCTGCAGTTCATAAATTTCAAATGCCCATGTACAAGCAATACAAGTAACATTTATATAACTTTGTTTAAAAAAAATCATTTTTGGGTTAAATAGGGTTTTTTCACTTTGGAAGAAATAAGTTTCTTTTTTCTTTTGATATGACAGAGATATTGGCAGGATAATTGAAACTGAAACCTAGCACTCTTGGACTGTCAGGTATAATTGATATTTCATGGGGAGATTACAATTCAAAGACACCAAAACAGTTTTCTGTGTCAATGGGTGTCTAATTACAGTGGGAACACATCAACTCTTCTCTTTGTGTTTACTGAAAAACAAGTATCTATCCAATCTATGTGTATATTCACACATAAGTTTGTGTGTGCGTATATACATGCAAAAATAAATATATATGCAGTGGAATAGCAACATCATTTCCTCGTTCTTCTTCTCCCTGTATTTAGTTGTATATCCAAGTGTCAGATCTTGATCATTCAGTTTAGTTCAGATATTAGTATCTCAAAAATCAGTATATCAGAAGAAGCTCTCAAAGGGATTACTTGTATGCAACAGGAAATATATGAAAGTATCTTTTCCGAACAGTTCCCTAATTAATAGCACTCTCTTGGAGGTGAGGCGAGGGGTTACATTTTAGTTCCAGGGCCTGCCATGTCTTACAGCAACACTGTTAGAATGATTGCAGTCATGGAGGAGTAGCTTGGGCCAAAAGCCTGTTTTGGAGACCCATATCTCCAGAGATAGTATTAACAAGGATTGAATAACTGCCAAATGAAATGTAATACATTTGCACAGCCATGAAATAGGCCTCTTAAACACAGCAGAATAATTACTTTCAAAATGCTTCCTGGGAACAAGAAATGTGAAAATAGTAACTGCCTTTTTGTTGTTTGTTGATAGCTGCAGGATAGGTACAATGGACCACATTGCTCCATCCTCTTTTAAGCAGGGCCCCTTTCAAGCCAACGGGGGTTCTGCTTAAAAACCGATAGCACGATATGGCCCAGTGATATTTACCACTCTGCACTAAACATGCTGTGTAAACAAAATACAAAGGAAAGCAGAGACTTGCTAAAGGCATCTAGTTGAAAGTGCCAGTGTTTGAAATCTGTGAATGATGGGATGGGATTGAACAATTGTTGAATTCAGTGAACTAGTTAGACACCGTGGCCTTTGCCCCAAGGTCAGTGAACCATAATTATAATTTTTCAACTATCCGGAAAATTGAGAGAGCAGGAGTGTAATGGTTTCTCTTGGCAGATTTCAGAGGATAGTGTGTTTTTTATAATCAAAGGGTGAAGCATATAACGTATGCATCAGAAGATTTGGAGTGACCCTTTTCCTCTAATCAAATTTTATTTTTCCAAGCTGAATAAAATTTCAGACAATTTCTCATTTCTGTAACACAAAATAAAATGTACATTTATAAAAAAAATTGAGAAGACACAAAATGTGTCTTTTTTGCATGTTTATTCCAGTTTAGATAAATGAACATCTAAATGTAGAAGATGCTTCTGTTCTAAATATCTCTATTATAAAAGATTAGTTGGGCTCTTTAGAGTATTTGGTTGCCTTAGAAAATGTGGTAATCCCTGTTTCATACTATTTTTCAAATGTACTTTTGAAAATCCTAGCTTCAGGTCTTCAAACTGCAATAATAATGCTGCATATGCCTGTCTACATTACCGTATAAGTGTATGGAATCAGTCAATAACTTGACGTTTTAACTATTCAGGAATTATATAGTATATATAGGTTCCACAAAACTTAAGTAAACAATCTGAAAAAATTGGTAGAAGTACTTGAATATTTTGATAGTGTATGTAAACATTCAGATGAAAAAACTGTGACAAGAGCAGATATAGTTTTATTTCAACTCACACGTTTAAAAATCCAGGAAAGACCAACACAAAAATGAACCCAGATGTCTGTGTGTCTGTGTATCCAGGTTACCTTGTTCTACCTGCAGTATAATAATTCTGCAGCATAATAATTGGGTATATCTACATGTGCTCTCTAATGCTCTGTAGCCTATTTTACTGTGCATTTAAGCATTGTGTAAACCATGAAAATATGTTAATTCTCAGTAAAAGAAGCCGCTGTACATTAAGCATCACTTAAAAAGCATGCATTTTTGCCACTGTGTATTAGGGAAACCTAATGCATGTTTTTTTAGTATCTCACTTGCAGGTACCTTAAATGTAAGGTGCATTAGGAAAAGCTCATTAATGCACATGTAAACATGCCCACTGACTGCCTTCAAGGAGTTCAAAAATAAAAAAGTTGAGTGGTCTAATTTGATCCCTATTTGCTCCCAAACTTCTGGGACTAAACTTCACTTGTATTTATATCCAGGAGCCTAAGTAATACAAGATAAGGACTTCCCGTTTTTCCTTTTATGGAAAAATATCAAAGAGATCAGATCTTTTCTTTTTGTTTGTTGTTCTGTTTCCATAAAGGAAATAATCACAAAGAGTTGCATGAGTATAGTAGAGTCCATATACACCTTTAACACAGTATGTGTTTATGCAGGGGAGGGCCCCATGCATGTCTGTTTGTATGTTTCATCTGCTGAATGTCGAAGTACTGGGTTATTTAAAGTGAAGGCAGTGAATGAAATAGAACTTCAAAGTGAGAATCATTTTCTAAAGATAAAAATTATTTATAGAGCTGCATGCCTAGGTTAGGGGAATGACTCATATCATTAGGGGGAACTACTGGTTATATTTCACACAAAATGTAAATTATACTTGTTGGTTCATGAAAACGGGTAGAGTGTGCAGCATTTTTGGAGTCTGTATTTTCTGGTGAGGGTACTTGCCTAGCATTCATAGGTGATGCTCACAAGAGTCCCAGGCAACTAGAAAGTACCACATGAGGAAAGATGATTTGCAGTCTTTATTCTAATTATCCATATCAATATCATTATTGTAATCCAGTCTAAGTAGGGTGACCTTGGAAGTCACCTCCATTTGTAGCTGGTACCTACCTCAATAGCTTTTCTTCTTAGTAGGGATTCAATATATTCTTTCAAGATTCAATTGAAGCATTTTTCTTTATATTTAAGGACCTATGTGAGATTGATCTGAATCTCAGAAGACAATGATTACTTTCCTTTTCTTCCCCGGCTCTACTGGCTAGCAGTTGTGTTTTGAGTTTACAACTGTTAAAATGTCTGCAGGCTGGTGGTGCAATGTTCTTAGTAGAATGCATTTGACTGTTTAGCTATGCAGATGTTTAGCATGGTAAGGTTTTATAAATAGCTAACATTTACCTTGTTTATATGCACCCATATGCCATTGCACAAACTTATATATCAGTAAACTATTTTGTCCATAAGTAACATTTTTGAAAGTATGAAAGAAATTTTGGAGCCTAAATCAATGGGACCATAGGCTCCTGAGTACTTAAATCATTTCTGAAAATGAGACTAGGCTCCTGAAACTTTTACTCTCCAAGGGGAGGGGATATATAGTTCTATACACATGCTAATGTAACCAGTCCTTGGGGGTATGTGAAACAGGCCGTATTCAATTTGGATTCAGCCCAAATTGGGGACAGTGATTCGATTAGTTAATTTGGATCACTGTCCTGATTCAGTTAGGCCGAATCTGAAGATTTGATGCTGATTCAGAGAATCAGCAATTCAGCCATAGGCACAGCTTTAAATGTTTTTTCTACATACCTCGAGGTCCCAGGCACGGTTTATGAAAGCTGTGATGGTGGGGCAGATGGAGCATCTCACAGGATTTTTTTTTGGGGGGGGGGGGGGGCCCCCATGTGGGAAGGGGGGATCCAGTCCACTTCCGGGTCTGCCACCAAGCGCGTGGGTGACCCCCCCCCCGACCCCCTAGCTTAGCAATCAGTTGTAGAGGGACCCTTGATGCCCCCCCAGACCCAGGAGGCACTAGTTGCTGAGCTGGGAGGTGGGGGGTTCCCCTGCGCCTCCCTGGTGGACCCAGAAGTGGACCAGAAGTACTTCTTGTCTACTTCCAGGTCTGCTGCGAGCACACTGGGGACCCCCTCCACACTCCCGTGGGATGCTCTATCCACCCCAGCATCTCAGCATTCACAAGCCTCCTGCTACCTTGAGGTACGTAGAAACAACTTTTAAAGCTGTATGTCCAAATCATCAAATCTTTCCTAATCAATTTGGAGGGCTCTGATTCAAGTTCAGTTCGGATTCAGAGATTCAGACACCAAATCAGGCTGAATCCCCGCTGAATCTAATCAGAGACCAAAGCTTTGCTCAACCCTACCAGTCCCCCATCCCACAAAGCAAAGCTTTATAAAATCCAGATCAGCAGGTAATTGAACAAGAAGAGACATCTCTTATGTAAGAAAATACGATAGACACAAAGGCTGAGGAAAAGTTTACTTATAATATTTTATGTTCCCCTCCATTATCCTTTTCTCTTCCTGGTATGCTTTTTTGGGGTTAGTCTTGGATGCTGCTGAAATTAATTTGTACTATTGTTGTTTATCATTTACATAACAGCGGTGCCTAAGTTAGCAGAAGAGTTGAAGACAACTTCTGGCCTCATATACTCTTTAAGTAAACAAATGCAGATGGGGAAAAAAGGGAAGTGTTAAAAGGGAGTAATACAGTAGTGTTATATACAAGATGCAATAGTTCAGTAGGCAGTCGTGCCACACATGAGTTCTGCACCCTCCCTGAAGTGCTATTCTGATCCCCTTCTTCTGCTCAACCTGCTGCTCTGCTTTCTGCTCCCTACTCTGTGCTCCCTACCTAATTTCCTCCTCAGCTTTGTGTCCTGCCCTGTGCCTTTTACCTGATCTCCTGCTCTTTCTGGTACTTGCCCTATATGCTGCAGCCCTGCCTGTCCCCTCCTTAATGTGCCACTTGCCAGACACAGAGGTTGTCCATGCTACTTATAGCACTCATGCCACAGGTTGGCCACTCCTGCATTAGTTTATGGGTTTTGTTAATTATTTTTGAGTTGTCTAGGGTTTACAAACCCATGGAACAAAGTGTGTTAACAGTTAAGATTTGAAGAAGGTGAAGCATTGTAGGTGAGGGAGAGGTTGTAGGCACATGAAAAAGTTGTTGAGAGCAGGAGAGGTGATACCAAGTGAGTACTTAAATAATTACTTAGTTAGGCTGGAAAGGCTAAATAAGAGAAGCTAAAGGAGATGATATGATGAACAAGTCACTCAATAAATTATTATAAGAGATGCATTCAAAATAGCCTGAGGAGTCGTTATGCAATGTCTCTCGGTCCTTCCAGGAGTCCAAACCAGTGGTTCTCAACCTTTGAGAACCCTCTTGGAAAATGCCACCTTTTAGCTTTCCCTCATTTTTTTACTATGGAAAAATAAGAACAAGACTTCTGTTGCAAAGAACTCACAAAAGCCACAAGAAGTCAGAATGTTTTTGATGCCATGGCTTTCTGTTTGAAGTATCTGGGTTTAACTTGTGAGTCTTTGCATATCTAACAGGGCTAATATTGTGTGGCATGCTTACAAGGATCTTGCAGTGCCTCAGGATGTCACAACACCCTTGTTGGGAATCACTCTATTGTACCCTGGCAGTGAATCATCTGAAATAAGTTTAAGACTAGTAATTAAATAGCCAACAAGGGTGTGCAAATAGACTGTCACAAGGTCAGTGGAGTAGAATCAGTGCTCTTGGTCAGACTCAGTCTTATTATTGAAGTTGATGAATGATTTTTTTGAATGATGAAGTTCATTGAAGTTGAAGAATGATTTTTTTTGTGTGTACCTTGATGCCTTAATGTTCTGAACTTGGCACTATGCAGACAGGTCTTCTGGACTGCTCCTTGTATCAGATGGGTGGGAGGGGGGGCACTTTTTGTGAGCAGAGTGATAGTTCAGAATAGTGCATTAGAAGATGATAAAACTAGGTTTTCCCCCAATTTATGCTATTGGGGTGGATGTTTTCACTGCACAAGCCTAAAATGTGCAGTTACAACAGGCTTTTATAATCTCGACAAATAAGCTTGCCAATGTTGTGGTTTGTAAAAGAGGAAATATGAATAGACAAATTTCCCCATTCATTTATGAGCAACGTTTTGCACTTACAACCCAAATCTCTTATGAATCTGAAGAAAGAGAAGGCATCTTAGATATTTCTTAGTACTTATTGCAGCTGGTATTTTAAAATAAAATAGCTTTTGTCAACAGTTTCCTTTTATTTATCCGGATTCAAAATTTCAACAAAAAAGTTTCATCGGCATTGAACTTTTTATATGACAAAACAACAAGCATTCCCATCAGAGAGCTCAGTCAGGTGTGGCAGTCAGAATCAGAATCAACCTTGTCCATCATAATTTGGAGTATTATTGTTAATACAATTTGGCCTGAAAGTGGTAGAGATTTTGAAGAGGATGATATATTTGCTGAGATGCACCTATATATTTGAGTTACTCACAAGAGGTCTACTTAAACATCATTTGCTGGTTTCCAGTGAAAATGTGATGATCTGGAATAAAATGAAACAAATGTTCTGTTTTGTTCCACCTCAGAATTACCATACACATTTCTCTTCGTCTGTCCATAAAAAGTCTGTTCAGCTCCAATATTTTCCTTCCACTGGTGTAACATTAATAAAGAGCTTGTTCATGTCAAGAAAATATCAGTGATTTCATTAAAACTTCACACTAATCTTTTAGATTATTGAAACCTCCAAGGGTTTACATGGTAAGCTCTTTATGTCAAGGTGAAACTTTATCCTTCCACACCCCACACGGGCACTTTCTTCTTTCTTTGTGCAACCAAATATATTAGTAAATGTAACAGTTTTCCAAAGTCTTTTCTAAAGATGTCAAGTTTTTAAAAATTAAAATGTTTCAAAACAGTTTTCTGCTCTGCTGTTTTATACTTACTTCTGTATCTTTGTTTTGTCTGATAGCAAAAGTGTGGGTTTTTTTTCCCTGAATCCCCTTTGGCAGGATTCCCTTTTATCTTTCCTACTGTGGTCTTGATGTTAACAATTATAGTACATTATCTTGTAATTCTGATTAGAAACATTCCTCAGTCTTTTTATCTGCACAAGTACTGATCCATGGATAATACTCTGAGAATGAAGAGTCACTTAGAGTTCTCTCAGAGCGTATATTCGGTGGAGACACATTTCATCTAAGTACTAGACCAGGCTAACACCTGAGAAAATCTAGAATAGATACTCAAGTTGCATGCAGAAGTGTTTTTTATATGATTCAAGGAATCTTTCACTTTGAGGCATGTCTTAAATTAAGAAACCAAAGAGAGCGTTCTCTGTTCCTCCAGTGCTTTTCATTAGAAGCTATTTAAAATCAAAACATCCATCCACATTTTCTGAGTCTAGAGATAAATAGCCTGTCATTCCTTACACTCCCTTATATTTAATTCTATAGCAATTTTAGCTTATAAAGTGCATCCATAAGCAATATACATGGAAGATAATAGATGTCTTTCCATTGTGCCTGCACTGTCAGCTAAGATGATGGCATTACTGGAGTGTTTAATAAAACCTTTATTGGTATATTACCCGGAGTCGTGGTGTTGGCAGGAATTTTGCCCCTTTGGATTTCGAACTCTGTGGTTAATGAAATACAGCAAACATTAATTTGGAATGGGCTTCTAGGTTTGGAAAGCCAGGTGACGTTTTATTATATTTGTGCCGAATTGGGGCTGTGTCAGATACTACTGTAGCTTCCACTGTCAGAGGCTTAACTGGCATTATGGAAAAAAAATGGCAGGCCTGAGAATCTTATCCCCTGAAATGAAAGTCGAATGCCAAATTGAAATTCCTGCAGGATTTCCGATAGCAATGGGGGAATTGAGAAGCCCACAATTAAGCATATGGGCATTAAGATAATTGTCAGATCTGTTGGCGGACATGATAGAAGACAGATGGGTACGAATCAGTGCGCTCCACTGCAGCACCCTGGGAGACAATTTGACGTTTTACCTGCCTGAGCTACTCTGCCATATTTGTCACTAAATGTGCTGCACAGCATCTTACTGAGTGTTAAGTGTTTTTGCATATTATGTAGATACACAGTACATCGGCGCCCTCTAGTGAAGAGCCATGTGGAACCGTATTTTTAAATGCCCACATTTCTCTTCATCCTGTCCTTGCTCTCTCATGAACTTGTTGCTTCCATGTTTCTGGTCCTGTAATATTAAACTCTCCAAATCTTCACTTTGCAGGTTGGAGCCCATCGTGAAGATGGTGTCAGTCTGCGTGGCAGCCATTCACTTGTGCCAAATCAGGTTCCAGTTCCCCAGCTGCCAGTTCAGTCTGCTACTTCCCCAGATTTAAATCCACCCCAAGATCCATATAGGGGTGAGTATACTGCAATAACCTCAGAAAACTGACATGTGCTTGTCTTAAATGCTTCTTCATCAAATTAAAATTAAAATGTGTATGTGCTACAATAATTGGGATTACTGAGTTTCCTTGTAACTTGGGTTCATAGTTGTGATTGCTCACTTATTCAATGAGACCATCACGCAACTTGAGTGGAAGGAGAGAGTCAGGAGTAACTTGACTCTCTTAATAGTTCTTAATGATTCTGACATCCTGTCTAGTATTTTCTAGTCATCACAATTTCAAGCATCAAAGCAATTTAGCTCAGGAGAACTCTGGTACCAAGATAACTCAAGAAGCAATATTAAGACTATTGGAAGCCTTTTTGGATGCAAAATGAAAAAGTATAAGTTTAAGTTCCATCATACACAGAATTCCCATTGACTAACATTACATATGTGAAGAGGAAATCACCATTCTTTTCATTGTATCTCTATATTTACCAAGCTCTATGAAGCTTGTAAGATAAATAAATATACCGGCATAATTGTTTCAAAAGACATCTGAAACTAACTGAATTGACAGGACACCCAGATTTTACCTTTATTCCTAGAGACTACTATTTTTACAGTAAAAGTGTGGAAGAAAGAACTCTGAATTTCTTTTATGATGGTTCACAAGCTCATTCTTTATGGCTGAGGTATTTGGATTATTTTATGAGAATGGCATAGTAACGATTTTGAAGAGGAAGGCCATGTGTAGATGAAACGAGAGGCGTGTGCCCCCGACACTTTAAAGCAGGCTAAATGCTTTTGCACCACTTAAATGGTGTCAATGTTTGCACGCCTTGGCGGTGTATTACACATTAATTCCAGCTGCTGTAGGAAATTTGGCGGTATAATGCACTTTAAATGACTTGGGGTGCAGCAAACTAGAACTCCTTTGAGGAGTTTTAGTTTGCTACCCCTACAGCTGTGGAGTGAAGCACTGGGCTCCGTGTGAGCCTGATCTTTTTTTCCCTCCTCACCTGGAGCCTGCCTGCCTGCCTGAGCTGCACAGCGACCCGGTGCTTCCCTCCAGGGCTGCGGTGCCCCCTGGGACCGCCCAAGCCAGGTGCCTGTGAGTGGGTGCTGCCTAGGGGGGGCCACTGCTGCCGTGGGGGGAAGCACCAGCCCCTCCTGCAGCCCAGGGACTGCTACCCTGCCGGCAGCTTGCTCTCCCCTCCCCACTGGAAAGGCAGGTAAGTCAGCAGGTTGTGTGCACAACATGGGGGTTTGATCAGCCCTAAATTGAAGCAGTGTTTTTTAAAACCCACTGCTTCAATTTAGGGCCCCCGTTTTGTCTACACACACCCAAAGATTACAGTGATTAAAGAAAAGACTAAGAATTAGGAAGTCTAGGCCTTTTTCCACAGCCACCTACTGATTTAAAATGTAAGGCTAAACAAGATCACAGCCTCTTTGCATGTCAGTTTTCCCTTCTGTAAAATGGAAATAATAGTTACCTACTTACAGGTAATTAATCTATAAAGTGCTTTCAGATTTTGGAATAGGCAGTGCTATTGAACTGTATAGTTTTGTTATTATATCTCGCTAAAGTATTGTGCAAGGAGAAAAGCTCCATATAAAGTGTGCCATATGCACTGGGCTCTTAATCAGAACATGAGGTGTGTCATTTCCATGATTATGCTTTCCATTGCAATTTAGCTGATGCTTTGTGGATGATGAAATTAGCATTTATTCCAAAAACCGTGAAGTAGAATTGTATCTCAATGTCGGTGCTTAAAACCGGTCTCAGCAGCTGCATTCTTGAAACTACTTTTTTGCACCAATCAGCCCAAAAAAGTGTCGGTGAGCAGAAAGGACTACAAATCTTACTCTAAGCAACAGTGTTAAGAAACACACGTACAAATACATTCAAACTTTTCCATAAGCATTGGTAACAGAAACTTAACGTATTTTTCCACAGGCATGCCAACTGGACTGCAAGGGCAGAGTGTGTCTTCAGGTAGCTCCGAAATCAAATCTGATGATGAGGGAGATGAAAACCTCCAGGACACAAAATCTTCTGAGGACAAGAAACTAGAGGATGACAAGAAGGATATCAAATCAATTACTAGGTCAAGATCTAGGTAACAGTATATAATAGTGTCGCTTCATTTAATTCCTTTACTGGATTTTGATGAAGTGAACAGAACAGGAAGAAACACTGAGGTATTTTTTCCTGACAGGCAAAACCACAGCCTAAGAGTAAATGGAAGGATTACTCTGGTAGTACTAATGGTATCATTTGGATACTTGTACTCCAGGACTTCCCCAAATGTCTTTAAGATCCCAGAACTGGACACCGACGAAATTATCCCCATTATAAATGATTCTTATTATCCATCATCTTACACTGCCTTATTAGCTTAGTAGATGATTATTTAATTATAATCCACCTATAATAATTTGCCTTTGCTTAAAATTGGGGTAAAATATTGCTTTTCAGTTTTTAATATGCATCTAAATCTGATCACATTCACATAGTAATTTGCCCAACATATTGGACCCCTTTCTTTTACCTTTCATCAGACCAGAGCTTCAGTTTATGTAAAACAATATAATTAAATTACCTCATTTCAGAAGAAAGAAGTGTTTTATTAACCTTCTAGTTTTAAAAATATCTTACATAAAGAAATATTTCTCCCCTACATGCATTGATGGCCCTCATATGCATGTTTAAATTGGACTGCTATTGGGGCTAACTATTCTTCATATTCTATAAATAATACTGGAAGGTATAAGTGAAGACATATCCTTGGATTTTATCATCTTGGACTTTGTTTCCTGGCTGAACTTACCTAATGTGTATGGAAGTGCTAAGCATTAGCTATCTAAATGAGGTTTTTCTCTGCAATATTTGCTGGACTGTGGGCTCTGCCTCGAGACCTAGTCTATAGATCAAAGGTTAAATTGTCCCTTCAATATCCTATATCAATTCCGTCTCAAGCTATATAACAAAAAGACCAATAACATTGAAATCCAGGTACACTCCTGGCTTTGTTTTGTTTTTAAAAGATTGAATAAGAGTTTGATGCTGCCTCATATCCTTCAAGGCACTGTTGTCTTGGATTATATATGAAAATGGGAAGGCTGTGAACAAGATCAAATATCAGCCATGTAATAACAAATAGACATGTTGCTTGGGAGAAAGACTTCAAGATTTCAAGAATTCCTCTCCCACAGCCTAATTTTAAAACAAAAAGAATTATTTACAGGCCTGCTATGAGTGGAGAAAAAAGTCTGATGCTTGAGGTTTTATCTCAACAAACAATCTAATTGGGTATATTTAGGTTTTCTCTCAACAAATCTAATTGGGTATATTTGCAAGAGATTTTTTTTTCTCACACGTTTGATATGGTAAAAAAAAGGCCTTTATGTTGATGCAAGTTGATCTTCTCAGTTCTTGTTAATTGAACAGGTAGGCTATCACTTATGCATTTTAATGTGTGCTTTGGAACTTTTGTAGACTAATATTTTTGTTTTTAAGAGCTTTACAACTTTAAAGGTTAGTCTTGATATTTAGTCATGCTTCTGAATTTGTCTTGTCTTAGGATTGTTGAAAACAGATCAGTATATTTGTATACCTAAGTCAATTAATATAATGTATTATCAGCAAGTCACTAGAAAATGTGTTCCAGTTTGTCACTAAATGCAAGATAGAGTCAGGTTTTGCTACAGAACATGATTACAAAATTAAACGTGGGGCTCTATCCAGTCATGAATTATTTCCATGGCTTATTGGCCGATGGAAATTTCATTCCCACTACTCTCCATTGGCTAAATAGTGGCTGATATGCTTCCTAAAGTAGGCTAATGTGACTTTCCAAGTTTCCCTTCAGAGAGGTGGTATCAGATCCTGACAAGCCAAGTACAATGTACTCATATTCATGCCCAGCATCTCAAAAACAGGGCTCTTTCAGCAGGCTAGAATGAAAACTGAAGGAGTCGTAGGGCCCTCCTGACTCAGATGCATTACAGAGACTCCCAAGCCCTATGAGCCCCCATTGTGCCACATGAGATTTAATAGTAGCAAGTAAATAAGCCCCACCGATCAATGAGAGAAGAATAAGGAACCTCTGCCTCTGGTTAGCAGAGAAGCCCATTTATAACAAAAGTGCCAGCTATCCAGACTGGTGACTCCACAGGGTTGTGTAGTAAAAGAGCCAAAATCTATTTCTATGCACTAACCTATTTCGTTTCTACCTTGAAATTTTGTGACAGTTAGCTAGTCATTTTGCATGAGCTTCTCAGTCCTCTAGCATACCTATTCTGTTCATTTCCTTCTTGTCTCATACAGAAGGGCTATCTCTTACCTGCTTTTTCCTAGCCTAAAGGGAAATTCACCTGGATAAAACCCATGGTTCTAATTTCATATTCATTACTCAAGTTTATTGAATATAGAAAAGTGTCTGGGAAGTTTAATTGATTTAATTTAAAACTGATATGTTCCCTGTGGGTTGAAAGTGCAGCCTGGAATTTGAAGCTTGTGTAGTTCAAATATAAAATCCATAGGTTCCCAGGATGTGTCCTGCATGCAATGTCACAATACTGACTGTGGTACTGGTGTGTAAAATACGTTACTGAAAAGTACTGTACTTTCTCTTGTTCTAAATAGCAGAGCTTCCCACTGTCCTGCTTTAGTTAGCTGGCAAATCTTCATTACAGACCAAAGAACTTTAAACAGAGTGATTTTTATGGAGAAATGTTAACGTGATCAGTGACAAAATTGTATATTGTACATAGAGGCCTCTCAGAATGAGAGATGTAAGTTAGAATTAGGCCAAAAATGCTTCCTATAAATTGCATCACTAGCTGAGTTTGAAATCTGTTCAAAATGACTGAATTACATATTTTCCACACTATTAGAAAATCCTGTGTTCCTTTTATCTCTCAGCAATAATGACGACGAGGACCTTACCCCGGAGCAGAAGGCTGAGAGAGAGAAGGAAAGGAGAATGGCCAATAATGCCCGGGAGCGCCTACGCGTGCGTGACATCAATGAGGCTTTCAAGGAGTTGGGCCGGATGGTGCAACTCCATCTGAAGAGTGACAAGCCCCAGACCAAACTCCTGATCCTACACCAGGCTGTGGCTGTCATTCTCAGCTTAGAACAGCAAGTCAGAGGTGAGTTTTTGGCATCTTTTGCTGTGGTGACAAAATATATATCCAAAGTCACCCAACTCTGGGAGTTCTAGGTTAGTTGTAAACTGAGTAGAGTGATGACAGCAGATTTCTGTGCAGTAAAGCACATGTAATAGCCGAAGAAAATAGCTCAGACATGTCATATCTACAGTTCTTAAGAAAATCTTCCTTTTGATTTCCATTTGTTTTAGGACACTTGGTTTGGAAATGCATACCAGGTAAAGCTAGTAACCTGCTTTTCATCCATGTCTATTTTTTGGCAAATCAGTTACAGGGCTGTGTCAGAATAAATGAAAGGAAACAAAAGTAACGTAACCTTTTATCACTAGCCAATCTAAAGCTATTGGCTGCTTACAGATGTGGGAAAAAAACCCAGTGCTTTAAGCTCAGCGTGCCCCTGCACCAATCGTAGCGTGTGCCTAGAAGAGGCATTGTGTTAATTTGACCTGACTTGCTCAACATCTGTATAGACTGTGCACTTCAGCAGGGCTTTTTGATGCTTTTATCTAATAGCTGATTGAATCGACTTTAGATAAAAGTGGCAAAAAGCCCCACTGAAATGCATGACACTGGGGAGCCAGGTCAAACTAACACACTTTCTCTTCCAGTAAAATATGTTTTGTTTAGGTTTTTCATGCCTATCAGCAGCCATTGCGACCAGGTACTCATACATTAACAGCCTGAAAATCTGATTTCCAGAGGCAGAAAGCTAAAGCATTTATGAAGCTACCAACTAATCATACAAAAATATTTTGAAACAAAATGTACAGTGTTAAACTATACCATACTGTGTTGTGTGCAGAGATAGGATTGTAAAATGCTTCCTGATGCCTATAAAAACCAATAGTTATCAATCAGTAAATTGCCATCTGCCCAAAACATTACCAAATCTTGAATTCCTCTGGGGGTTTTTTTGTCATGTAAAACTAAGCCCTTTTCAAGAGTGTAAGTGCTGTTCAATGCACAGTACCAGTCTACAGTGCTCAGTGAGACAGATTTTTCTAATGACACACCTCAGGTCACAGCACTCATCTAGCATCCAATACAGGTTTCATACCTAAATGTTCACTGATTTCATAGATCAAGTTCTCTCTGTTACAGAGATAGTCACTAATTGCATGATTTGGATACAGGTCTGAATCCATATGGGCTTTCAGTCCCACATTGGGCATTCTAGTCTTTGTCATTGTCTGTTTTAAAATGAAGCTACACTGGTGCTCAGTGAAGAAATACCTTGTAGTTTGAGGAAACCAAGATCTAGTTTAGGCTAAATCCATAAAAAAAACCCTCTGAGTATTGTCTTGTTTGCCATCCAATGGAATTTACAGCTATGAATTAAACACTCCTCTCCCTATACAGTACATCTAAGAATGGCATTCGCAGAAGCCAGAAAATTGAGGTCAGAGTCCCCTATGCTAACCAGTCGGAAATATCAAGGAGGAGGGGGCCATCACTGATATCCGCCATATCATATAAACCAGATGGGAAAACTCCACCCCTGAGAGTTCCCAGATTTATACATGACTGAGGGTACTAAAGCGTTTAGCAGCATCAGCACTTTGACAATTTTGCACGTTACTGCGGATGAAAAGTTAAAATTCATCCAGGAGTTTATATACCTAAGACAGGCTAGACAGTAGCTGAGTAGGGCTTTGGAGGAGCTCAGTGGCACTTAAGTGCTGGATTTAAGTGTCTAATACCACGTTAGATGCCTAAATACCTTTGTCAATCTAATCCTTTAATCTTTGATGTAGACCTCTGACATTTCCTAATATTCAAATGTTTGGCTTTTTTGACGAGATCTAAGTTCAATATTAAGCTTGGCTTCATAAGAATATATGTGCCACATTGATGTAGGCCAGTGGTCCATCTAGCCCAGTATCCTGTCTCCGAGAGTGACAGAAGTAGATGCTATACAGAGAGATTACAGGAACCAGATGTCTCCCTATTCAATACCCTCCCTGGCAACCACTATACATTGAGTTAGAGATTCCTAAAGAAACATTTCCAACAATTCTGATCAATGCCCATTAATATATCTATCATTCATGAATATATTGAGTCCATTTTTGAACCTAGCTGTTCTATATCTCCACCACCTCCTATGGAAATTAATTCCACAAGTTTTCTACATGTTGCTTTAAAAAAGTACTTTCTCTAGTTAGTTTTAAACCTGTCACTTACTATTTTCAGTGGGTGCCCCCCAGTTCTAATATTCCAGAACTTGGTAAACGACAGTGCCCTGTTCGCTTGGTCCATGCCCTTCATGATTTTATAGACTTTTGTCCAAAAAATATCCCTGCCTTCTCCTTTCCAAACTCTCAGGTACCACTGAGAGATGCACAAAAATGGAGGTGTTTGCAAAATTTGTGCACTGACTTGTATTGCATTCCATCATTTGAACTGACCATGACCACAAATACAAGCCACTGACATTCCCAAGTCTTGAAAAGAGAATTTCAGAGAAAAAGATCTTTTGGTATTTTATTTAATGAAGTTGTGAAGTCACCTCTAATAAGAAAATGATAAATAAATTTCTTCAGGTGGAGCCACAGTAAGCAGATTAATTTGGGATGTAATAAAAACTTGCGTTCTTGAAATGGCCTTTTGCTTCAATTCAACAGAAAGGAATCTGAACCCTAAAGCAGCATGTCTGAAAAGAAGGGAAGAAGAGAAAGTATCTTCAGACCCTCCTCCACTTTCCTTGGCAGGACCCCATCCTGGGATGGGAGATGCATCCAATCATATGGGACAGATGTAGAAAGGCAAGTTCATTTTCAGCGATGTTCAAAGTCACGCTATACTCTCCCAAGAAGACACCATATAGAGTCCTCCTATAGATTCTGGACTGCAGTGGGGGTGGGGTAGCTCACGTGTAACAAGAAGAATTAGGCTCATCTTTTGCGATGTTCTTATTGAATCAGCTTGCAAGTACATTTAAGATTCAAAAATGATGTGAAAATCATTTTTGTCAAGAAGGTACAGTCATGTGTGTTCAGCTCTCCTTGACTGATTTAATTTCTACTTCTTTCACAGGTCCAAGTTGCCACATTTCTTCATTTAAACAAGAGACCACTTCTTTAACAGCTGTATTATCTTAAACCCACATAAACACTTCTCCTTAACCCCTTTTTTGTAATATAAGACAAGTCTGAGTAGTTAAGAATCACAGACGCAAGAGATTTCAGCATTCCCGATTATTAAAAACAAAAAAACAAACAAAAAGTGCAACTTTTGAGGGATGACTCTCTTTAACATATCATTCAGAATGTTTAAAAGCAGTATGTTATGAGCTGTAAATGCACAGCCTAGAGACTGAATGGCAATCTTCTCCACACTGTGGGACAATGCATTTGTGCCTAAACTTCTTTTGGAAAAAAAATATAATTAATTTGTAAGTCTGAAAAAAATATTTAATTTAAAATTGTAAACTTGCAATAATGAAAAAGTGTACTTCTGAAGAAAAAATGAGCGTTTTTGTTGGTGTGCTAGACAGCTAGTGTTTATACTTACTGGATATTAAAAGGGAAGCTTTGCTGCCCAGATATTTACAAAACCAGCAAACGTCCTAATGAAAACTGAAGTGATGACATTAGCCATTCCTTAGGGTAGGAGGAACAGATGGATCTTATAGACCTATGACAAATATATATATATAAATATATATATAAATATATATTAAAAATTTAGTGAATATGGTAAGCTTTTGTTCATTTGTTTCAGACTTTTTTGCTCCTGTAAAAAAATAGTACTGATTAACTTTTTTAAAAAGAAGATTTTACTGTAAATAAGGGGTTTTTTGTCTTATTTCTGTCCCTCTCCCCTGTTTTTGTTATTGTAACCTGTAGTGCCAACTCTGTCTCTGGAGGGGTGCTGCAGGATGAAATGCTGACCCTGACGTTGCTTCTCATTCATAAATAAGTAGAGTTGTTTCTTCAGTCTTTTGGGAACACAGGACTTTCAAGTCACATCATGTGTAGATAATACAGGCAGCGTTACTGAGACTTGGCAAAACAAATTTGTCTAAATCGTAATGTTGCACTTGTTGACCCTATTCTGGGATTTTCAGAGGTACAAGGTTAGAATGCTACAATGTTACCACTGTGCCTTCCAATGTTTATATCATCAGAAACATAACATAATCAAAGTGGCTGTGATTTAACAAATTGATTAAAGTGTTACCTATGTGTGTAGCCTAAATAGTGTGCAGTGAGGCGTTTCTGAATACATGGTCAGATTTTCGGGGGGGAAAAGCATCAAATGGGAAAATTGCAAGTAGTGTGACAGATTTGATTGACTTTCTTTTTCTTTCTTTTCTTGTTTTTAAGTGGATTACTTAAATGTAGACCACTTGCTGCCTCCTCCTTTATTTGTAAAATGCCAATATTCAGTCATCATGCAGCATTACAACAAGCCTTATGAGTCCTAAAGCATTAAGTTGCACTTTCTTGAGGAGGGGTGGTAGTACAGTATTTCTCTGGCCAGTATGAATGAAGTTTTTACTTAACATATTTAATAGTAACATAGATCAAACTATGGCACAGCAACTCATCAGATAGCTAGCTTTGAAGTCTGGGCACAATTGAACCAACTTCCATAGTGAATCTTTATAATGATTGACTTTGGTGTACAGTACAATTAACAGATAGTGCTCCTAGTTAAGTATTTGTCAGCATCCTTTTGTCTCTAATTCCAGTTTCTATTTTTACAGCCACACAAACCTGGCATGTATTTTAAATAAAATCTCCCTGTTCAAGTAGATTTTCCACCTATCGACACTAAGTAAATGCCATAAATCCATCAAAACGGTCTAAATGTTCCATCTGTTCTCCTGTTTTGCCAGTTATATAGTAATGAAAAATACATTTGTAAATTTTATGCAACAAATGGCAAACGTATCATTATTTTGAAATTGTGTATGTAAAAGTTATATTTTTACATGTAGACTCTTGTTATTATGTGTTTTAATACATTGTATCAGTTTTTTGTTTAAAAAAATCTGTGTGGTTGAAAAAAGTCTCATTTAAATGAAATAGTGAGATACAAGAATCTGAATTTTATGTTTGTTTCTGAAAACGTAACGAACAAATATGATAGTTACCATGTGATCACCTTCTACATACCCATAAACATTTTGATTAGCTGTGTGCGTGTTGAAAACTGTAAATATGTTCAGTAGCAGTAAAACTTAAAATGTTTTGATTTCTTGATAAGTTTCTCAAATGTGGAGGTGGATTAAACCACTAGGAATATACAATAAAATGAAATACACTTAGAGTTAATTCAAAATTACAAATGCATATTATACTAAAAATGCTGGATTTTTAATGGGCCTGGTTTATATGAAAATGGGTGGGACAAAGATTGATCTCACCCAGAGTTAATGATAGCTGATGTCTTTGAGTGCTGGTATCCTCAGCGGAATAAAGGTTTCTCTGTATCAGAACCATATGTATTATTACTGTCTATAGTGTTGAGTAAAACGACAATGAACAAGCCATATTTTGTGCAGGAAAAAGAACCCAGTAGATCATATTCAGTTTATGTTTGTATAGTACATGTTCATTTTAGGGAACCAAAAACAGCCCTTTGGTTAATGCAAAGTTTTAGGAGCTGCACTTCTGATAAATACAATTGTGAATGCACGGTAAGACCAAATTAATGTTATTTTAAAGTATTTGTGAAAAAATAAATAAATTAAAGGTTTTGCTTAGTTATGCTTTTAACAAAAATAGAGCGGTTTTGTATTTTTGTCTTTACATTTTGCTTTCACTCAAATCGAGTAGAAGTTGCAGTTTTTTTCCCATTATTTTTATGTACTTTATCATGCTGTAAAATAGAAAATGTATAGCATGCTTTACTTTTAGGATTAAAATATAATAGATTTGGAAAGTAAAGATTCATCCACATTAATTTTAGCTGTACAGATGCAACAGATCCTGCTCTGTAGTTATCGATTCTTAATAGACCAAGGTGAAAAGCAGGTATTAAATCTTTGATTTTTTAAAATTTATTTATTTCCAAACGCAACTAAGGCATTAGTGTCCTGAGTAGGCTTTGTCACGGGTAATCTAGCTGATGGTACTTAGTTAAAACTATTAGATTTCAGGAGGCTGCATTATGTGGTAATAAACTGGGCCAATAAACTCTTTTTAAGAAGCAAAGACTAAAATATCAGCTTTTTAAATAGGTGATCCACCTCCACATTCAAGTAATTTATGAATATGCTGAATAGGGAATCTGTTCATCTAGAACTTTTTTACCATTTGTCTTCTGTGTAGCTGCAAGGAACACTAATGTTTATACAACTGTCAGTCCTACCAGTGATGCAACTTGTACTGATTCAGTCTTCCGATTTTTTTTTTTTAATTTTGTTTTTAGTTTTGGGGGTGGGTAGGGTGGGAAGGGGAGAGGAAAGCTTCATCTTTTATATCCGTCAGGCAGAATATGATCTGTGTCAAAAAGTGAACAATGTATTGCCAGGAATGAAGAGATTTCAGCGGAAACAAGCACAAAAAAAAGAAAAAGAAAAAAATTAGTCCACTGGTTGACTGGAAAAAAAAAAAACAACTAAAGGTGGAATATGTTGAATTCCAACACAAGGGGCACCAAGGCCTTTTGGGGCCTACCTTTTGTTTTGTTTTTGTTTTGTTCATTTGTTTTTTAAAGACATGTTCTTCTCATGGGACTTGAAGTTGATTCATATTTGTGCAGTGCTGGTTTGACCATACTCATTTCAAGTATTATAGACTTATGTAATGGTGAAAATATATGAACTGTGGCCTTTTTCATTCTTGTTACTTGTGATGCAATTAAGTGAAGATAAGAAAAAAAAAGCAGAGATTTACCATGTATCAGTGCCTGGCTTTTTGTTATAAAGCTTCGTTTGTCTAGTGCTCTTTTTGCTATAAAATAGACTGTAGTACACCCTAGTAGGAAAAAAAAACTAAATTTAAAAATAAAAAATATATTTGGCTTATTTTTCACAGGAGCAATCCTTTTATACCATGAATATTACGGAAAAAAAAATTGTCAGATTCTGAATATTTCTTCTTTGTAGATTTTTGGAATCATTCTGAGTAAAAGTTTGTTACTTTATTTTACTATTTAAAAGATGTTATTTTACCATGTGTTACTGAGATGAAACTGTATGGTAGCTTTTTTTTTTTTTAGTTGTAGGTCGCAACGGGGAAATTTTTGCGACTATACACATAGCTGCAGCAGTAAAAACAAAAAAAAATGGGAAAAAAATGAAAAAAGGAAAAAGATTAAAAAAAAAAAGATAAACAGTTACACCTTGTTTTCAATGTGTGGCTGAGTGCCTCGATTTTTTCATGTTTTTGGTGTATTTCTGATTTGTAGAAGTGTCCAAACAGGTTGTGTGCTGGAGTTCCTTCAAGAAGATTAAAAAAAAAAAACAAACACAGCTTGGTGTAGGCCATTACCTGTTTCTCATCTGTAGTTATTCGATGCCGTCATGTACATGACCGTTCTGTAGCAATAAATGTGCCATTTTTATAAACTGTTTCCGACACTTTTGTTTCATTTCATTTTGCATTGTCCATACCAGTAGGTGTTGCAGGAGGTACTGGTTATGTTCCACTAGGTGCTGCTCTTTCCTCTATGTGGACCAATGATGTTATGGTGCCATTGTGCTGTTGGAGGGGCCATGTTTCAGATGAGATTTAAAACGGTGATCCAGACCACCTGATTACTTAAATGTCTGATGATTTTTTTTTTTGTAAATGGGAAGGGTATTAACTTTCACCCTCGTGTTCTTGCCAAATTCCAACTTGGGTAGTTATACTTTGCCTGCTTAAAGACTTCTTTTATTTTAGTTGCCGATTGTATTTTTACTTCCCTAAACGTTGTGTACTATGCTCTACACCAATACTTTGTTTCAGTGTTTCATCACCAAGGTGGTTGCACTTTAGTGGTGGTATTAAATCTATTGGTAAGATTTGTAAAGCCCTTTCATATCTTCTTAGATGAAAGTGCTAAAAAAATGCAAGCTCATTTTCATTTTCATTCTCATATATATTTTATTCTGTGCTGTAAGTAAAATATCTGTATTTCACTAGAAAACTATTTGAGCCATTGAAAGAATGCAAAGCATTTATTAAACCAAGGAAGAAATGTCATAAAAAAACAATTGTATTGGAATGCATACAAAACAAAAACAAAGCAAACGTGTTGAAGCAGGTACCTGGTGGGGGAGGAGGGCGGGGGGAAGATCTGTAAAATTTGTGGCTATGTTTCTGAAGAAGCATGACTTGCATTCAGGTGTGATGCACTGCAGAATGCCATATTCAGTCAGTTTTCACCGTAACAAATTAATATATCAGCTTTTTGGCAGAACTTTTCTGCTAGATTTTAACGGTTAGCACTGGAGTTAAGGCCTGAGATGAATGATCATTAGATGTTGACTATTGTAAACCACAGTCACTATTTCATTGTACTTACATTTAAAAAAAATCATTTCTGGTTGGCCCTGTTGTATCTATCTTCTCCATCTGGATGTAAACTATGAGACAGTTTTCAAACTTGTACAAACTACTTGCATCACATATTTTAAAAGAAGGACTGTTTTGCAGATTAAATAATTGTTACTTAAAGAATTGTAAGTAAGATTTTTGTGAAAGGGACTTCGATCATGTTTTAGAAGGGCTAGGAGTATAGGTGGTACACAAATACTTGTACGTCAAAGTATTCTTGGAATTCCGTTACAGACCAGCAAACACGAATTACGTATCTTATAAAGCATCTTTGGGATCCTTTCCATTTTTATTCATGTTTATATTATTGCTACATTGGTGTAATGACTACATTATTTTTCACCCAAAAGGAAAATGTTTGAAGGCTGGTTTATTAAAGGCCCTCTAAAAAACATGTGGCGACTTTGATTTGGTCGTTCATAATTAAGATGTCATGAAATGTGCAAGGAATGTAGATAACATACAACTAAAGTTTTATCTTAGTATTGCAAACTGAAATAATAGGCACAACTATTTTAGAATTATATATCATAACCCAAGCAAACAAAATAAGTATTTAAGTATTTAGATATTATATATACTAGACAATTGCCTGTCAAGATTGATGGGGGGGCAGGGGCAAGGACAGAGGCCTGCATCCCTCCCTGCCTGCCTTGGGCTGGGGCTGGGGCCAGAGCCATTCTCCCTCTCCCCCCACCCACCACTTGAGACTGTAAGACCCTCTCCCCTTCTTGCTCCCCTCCCTCCCCTGTTCCCCACTGCCTTCCCTCCCTGCCGGCTGTTGTTGGGGGGAGGGCACCAGCCCCTGGCTCCAAAGAGCAGACCCGGCGGGATGGGGGGCGAGGCTAGCGCTGCTGGCCTCACCCCCCCACACTCTATCACCTCCATTATGGGGGCACTTCAGTCCCTGTCATCCCCCTCTCTTCCAGCCCCTCAGTCCCCACTGCCATGGTGGTGCTCCACTGTCTGTCCCTGTCTGTGACAGCCAATCAGAGTGTGAATAAAGTGTTATGGACAGACAGACAGACAGGCTTAGGGTTTTGTAATATTAGAATAATACCTTGTGAAAGGCTATTGTAATTGCTTGATATGAAATTTAGAGCCCATTTAAATAGAATATTTCAAAAGACAGGGCCTAAATGTTTAGAAGCATCTTCTAGAAGTCAGTCTATACCAGTAGTTCTCAAACTTTTGGACTCAAAACACCCCTCATTGGACTCAAGACAACATTCATTGGACTTGAGGCCCCTCCATAACTTTTGTGAATTGAGGCACTCCTAATTTCAAAAATGAAATGATATACCACTGTCCTTAACTCCTTGCAGAGGGGCCAAGCAGTGGGGTGGGGGATCAGCCAAGGAGGGAAAAACCTAAGCCTGTGCTCACCTGCTCATTTGCTTCACATCTCCCATATTTCATCACATCTCACATCGTCCTTCAAAGAATCCAGTGGCACCCCACGGTACCCCAGCACCCTGGCTGAGAATAATTGGTCTAGACTTTCTGCTCTAGACTTTTTAACTGAAATTGTTCTAGAGAAAGCAAGAGAGAACAGGACCATAAATAATATATATATTCATTTTTGTCTTTTGTCCTTTTCAGGTGAAAAATGCCACAAAAATTAACAAAAGAGAAGTCCTAGCATCATTTCAACAGAGACCTGATAAATGCTTCAAGCTAATGGTAGTTAGCTTGAACATTTGCTAAAATAGATGTGATAATGCCTATGGGTCCTGACTTTGCACCACCCTGTATATACCTTTTGCAAAGATGTTGCCTCATTTTCAAAGAGATATCATCTGCAGTTTGCTATTGACTTTCAGTTAAATCTGTGAGTGCTGAGCACTCTGGAGAGTACAGAGTCTCTCTCCAGTGGTTTTTATAATGTCTCTGTAACAGGCTGGTCTGTACCCATAAGAAGAGGTAGCCTGCCCTGTTAAGAATCTGCAGCTGTGGAGCATTCTGGTAATAAGGGAAGATTATTGTCCCCCTGGGAGCTTAAAACCCAGAAGGGAGGGCAGAAAGGGGTGGTCTGTGAGGGACCCATTTGACGACAAAGAAGCCAGCTGTGAGCAGAACAGATTGCTACAGCAAGGGGCTAGGCTGATGCGCTGAGCGCCAGAGCCATAGAGATTCCCTTCCTAATGTTTGGGGCAGGGCATAGGGATTGGGTTTGGTTTGCTCATTTATGGTTTGTTTGCAACTCAAAACCTGTGTTTTAGCTGGGAGGTGTGGTTGAGATGCTTCTCAGGGAGCAAGCTCTTCTGCAGAAGCCTGCAGGCTAAACAACCCTTAGAGTCACCCATCATTGGTGGGGGGGGCAGTGACAAAGCAGTTAAGGTAACCTGTTATAAGATTATAGGAAAATAGAGTGGGAGGGACCTCATGAGCTCATCTAGTCCTGGATTATCCCTGACTAAACCATCCCAGTCAAGTTGTCGAGCTTGCTCCTAAAATTTTCTAGGGATGGCGATTCCATAACTTCTCTAGGCAGCTTGTTCCAATGCTTGACCATTGACCATCCTCATAGAAAGTTCATCCTGTTTTCCAACATAAATTTCTTCTGCTGCAGCTTGAGGCCATTGCTCCTCCTTCTGTCCCTGACTATGACAGAGAAAAATCCATCTCCAGCCTCTTTATAATCTCCCTTCAGGTATTTGAAGATTCTTCTTAAATCCCTCCCTAATCTTCTGTCTTCCTGACTAAATAATCCTTGTTCTTTCAGCCTTTCTTCATAAGTCATGTTTTCTAGGCCTCTAATCATTTCTGTTGTTCTCCACTGGACTCTTCCCAATCTATTCACATCTTTCTGGGAGAGACTTATGGTTGCAGAGTTCAAACCTTGTTTTGGACTCTCACCAAAGACTGTCCACAGTTGACCTAAGTGTAAATGGGGAGTCAAAGGTCTCCAGAAGCTCTATATCACTTGCTTGTGTACGATTGGCTAAAGAAATTGGCTCACATTAACCACACTAGTACAATGTGTTATCTTGTTTCAGCAGGTATTAGACCTATCCAATCACCTTCAACAACAAATAAGCCCAAATCTGTTCCTTCTAGCCCTATCAACAAAAGCATGCATAAAGTTATTGTTCATATTTTTTCCTACAGTCTGTCTATAAAATGTAAAGACACCACTGTATTTTAGAAAGTGGGAAAGCTAAATCACAGAGATGCCCAGATAGGTTTTCTGAATGTGGAAAAGCAATAGCCATTCTTACTTGATCTAGGGTTTCAGTCTTGGTCAGTCTTCAGTAGATACAAATTCTGTCCTTTGGGTTAATGATGCCTTTTTCCCAATGAAATGGAAGTCCTTATCTCAGAATGGGGCAAGGTTGTCACTCAGGCAAGAAAAGTTAGTGTCACGCACTCCATTCTCTGCACTCTGTTCAGTAAAGAAGAAGCATTTTGAGTAGCAAGTCAAGGTCAGCGTTATCTGTAATCTGTAACCAACCAAACTGTTATATTCTGGACTAGATGCATCTTCCTTAGGGCAGTGGGTTTCACTCCTGGAGTGAAAAAGTGAAGCAAAAAAAGTGAAGAGACGTATCCAAGCTTCCACAGCAAGCTAGTAATAAAATTGCAGATAGAACATAGGCCTTGGATTACCTACCACTCCAGTACTCTCTTCTGAAGGCAACACTGCCTGTCAGTATTACAGTGCTTTGATATAGTTTCAGGCAATTTGGTAGGTACCCGTATGTGGCTATTGCCAGCATTTTCAGGAACTAAATTCATTTATACAACAAAGGCACTCAGCAGTAGAAAGCTTTTACATTAGGTGACATTTTGGGAGATGGGGAAGTGGGGGGTGGAGCTGGATGTAAACCAGAGATTCCAAGTTCCTTTCAACAGAAATGAAAAGTTAAAGAACAGAGGAGTGGTTTTGGCTTCTCAATTCTGCACGTAGGTACAATACAAAATAAAGCTCACTCAACACTCGTTAAGATGACAATTCCGGTGAGATTGGCATGATATAATAAAAATAGTTTGAGGACTCGTTTTGCACAATAATTATATTGTTACACAACAGGTACATCTATTAAATCAATTGTCTTTAGCCCATGCATTTGTAAAGAGAGAATGAGCACTGGAACTGAACTGAAACTAATGCATCTTCCAGGAAAGAAGATAAGGTAACAATGCTACTTGTTTTAGATGAGTGGCTCTTTTATTTTTCCGACTCAAGGCACCCCTCCCTTACTTTTGTGAACTGAATGGCACGCCATATGAAAAACTAGTTTATTTATTAAACGCTCACCTCCTTGCAGAGGGGCTAGGCACTGGGGACAGGGGAACCGCCCTAAAGCCTGAGCCTTCCCTTATCTGCTTATCTCCTCAGCTCTTCTCTCCTCACACCTCCTGCTGCAGCCTTCAAAGGATCTGGCAGCACCTCTGACTGCTACTGCACCTTGGTTGAGAGTCATTGCATGAGATGTACACACACGAGACCTACAGTTGAGTAGAGCATTAGGGGGTGCAAAAAACTCAATCCAGTTCATCTGGGAGCAAGAGAAGACGACATGGTCTCTCTCCTCAGCTGAGCTTTTTTCTGTGAACTTCATTCAATGATCTTTCCAAAAATAAGTGCAATTAACTGTAAGAAGTACAATAAACATCACAAAGGATTTAAGGTGCTTTGCAATTATTTTTTTTATTGAAACATTCGGAGCCTGTGACTTTTTTTTTCTTTCTTGACAGAGAATCACAGTACTGAGTGACTAATAACTTGTTTCTCTGTTCCCTGGCCCTAGTATAGCTATTTATATCAGAGTACAGTAGATATAAAAAGGAAGCTTGATGACCTGGTAGCATTTTATACTCATTTTGCATTGGTGACAGTAACTGTGCAAGGTCAAGGGAACAGACAATTGCAGTATTCTGCTACTGCTTAGATGTTCTGCTACTGCAATTGGAAAGCCTCTTTGTGTAGGTCAGAAAAACTGTACACTTGGACACTAGGTTCTTCACAAAAAAGGCCTTCATTTAATAATCTCATTTCATATTGAACAAAAGTATAAAACTCCCACATACAAGGATAGAACCTCTCACGCAGGGATTTGCTTGTGTTCAAGACTCACTTCTTCCATATATTTTCAAATAAAATTGGTCAACTTGGAGTATACATTTCCAAGAAACTAGGGTCCTAATTACCCATTGCTTTCCACCATGTGCATTTACCATATTTACTTAAATCCAAGACAAGGTTTTTTCCACAAACAACTTGGGGGAAAACCTTGTCTTATATTTCACTACTGGCCTGGGGCAGATGGCTGCTCAGCTCCAGGTTTGGCCCAAGGCTCAGAGCTAAAACTAGAGCTGAGCCACTGTCTGTTCTTGGCCAGAGTGGCTCATGCAATCAGGGAAGTGGCTTATGGTGGGAGGAGCATATGAGAGACATGTGGTGGGGATGAAAGATATTGGAGGGAGACCCATGGTGGGGGCAGTGGGTACTCAGAGGAGATCCTGCAGCCTACCTTTACTCAGCTTACCTCGAGCTCTGGCCCTAGCTGGGTCCAGAGCTTTCACCACTGTTTTTGGCTGGGCTGGGTCTGGCTTCAGGACTACCATTGCTTTGTGCCCCAAGCTGGAGTCAGAGCTGCCCAAAGGTAAGCAGCAAGGGAGTCAAGCACGGCAATGGGGGGAAAGGGTGGGGATAGGCAGCAGAGGGACAGGTACCAGGGAGAGAAAGGAAGGGGGAAGGCACAGGCATGGAGAACAAGAGGTGAGGGGGACAGGTGCTGGGAGGACAGGCAGCAGGATGACAAGTGCAGAGATAAAGGGGCAGGAGCCTTGCCCTTCACCTGCTGCCATTCATTGTTTTCCCTGCCCCAGCTATGGAGAGGATGCATTTGAGATAACCTTCCAATAATTTGATTCTATATTTCAATAATTAGAACAAATTTATGATTTTCCATGTATAGAATCTAATTATTGGGGTCTTGAATTTTAAGTTGTCTTGGATTTGTGTAAATACGGTACTTACATCTGTAAAAATAGAGTGTAAAACCCTGTTGCTCTGCTGTGGAAGTATTTTACACCCACTGGACACGTCTACATGAGACGCTATGTCAACGTTGTATCAGCAGTCACAAACCAGGATGCAAAAGCTACTGTGCAGTAGCAAGGAGCTACATCACCATAGCTCACTGCTACAGCAATGTGGCATCGAAAAATAATGGGTAGTGCGCAGTCAGGGGCATGTGTAGACGTACCCACTATGTACTCACTGCACATGGCACAGGGCAGGAGAGAACAAGAGGTGTCTTAGAGATACCGGTCCTGGCACAGAGAAAGGAAGGCTTCTCTTTTCTTAATTCCACACTCTTAAGACATGATATATTTCAGAACTGAGCACAGTTCTACAGTATTTCATTCTAGTAAAGTGAGAGCAAGAGAAAGAAGAGAAACTATAGAGATACTACAACTTTTGTATATTTTTTATTCAGGTATTTCAACTATACTAATTCACAGAGTTGTAGATTCATAGATGTTAGGGGCTGGAAGGGACCTCACGAAATCATTGGGTCCAGCCCACCTGTACTTGGGTAGGAAAGACTGCTGGGGTCAGATGACCCCAGTCAGGTGCACGTCAAGTCGTTTTTTAAAGATCTCCAGGGTCAATGATCGTACCACCTCTGGGGGGGAGTGTGTTCCAGACCTCAGGCACTCAAATCATGAAGAAGTTTCTCCTTATGTTCAATCTGAAGTGATCTTCAAGCAGTTTGTGTCATTAAAACAGATTTTTACTATTTCTCCCTCCAGCCTGAGAGGGCTGTGTTTCAGACACTCAAGTCTGCAATAAGTCACTGTAGTGACCGTAGCTGCCTTGAGGTGAAGATAATGCCCATCTACACAGCCAATCCCTCCAGTGACAACTTCCAATACAGACATTTATTTGGCTGTTGTGAATTTCTAGACCTGTAATAGCACAATGAAGGTGAGGTCAGACATTGGCTAAGTAAGGAGAGGATCCAGCCTATAAGGGAAGACCAAGAAGGAGCCTCTACATTATTGAGCTACCACTCTGCTGAAAACTAGTTAACAGGTTTAAGCATAATTACCGCAGCCTCAGGACTCTCCAGATCATGCCAGTAACATATACTGGGAGAACTTCCTTTTCAGGGTAGGCATTACATTTAGGCAAAATAGAGATAGTACAAACTGTGCCTCCTAATCCAGATATCTCTGTCCCAGTCTGCAGAAGCTAAGCAACATTCAGAGACTTCCTGAATTGCCGCTATGTTCCTGAAGCTCAGTGATGGATGGCGATCGTATGGAAATTTTGTTAGCGGAGTATATTTTTCACAAAAAAGAATGTATTGAAGGTTTTGACTGCCTCTGCCAAGAAGTCTAAGAGATACGATCATTTTATGTTTTTTAGTATAATATGGACCTAACTATATTGCCAGTTTTCAAAGTGATCAATATTACTACTCTCTTCAGTAGCTAAACAGGATGGCAAGGTAATGGAAGAGCCCATAGCTGAATGAGAAGCCCAGGAACAAGGGTAAGAAATTCTGTACATCAATTTTTTTACCTTTACCTTGACCATAAAATTCATTAGATTCCGGCAGCGTAGTTTACATTAAATTAAGGGGGTAAAGGAAGAGAGCAATAAAGTGCCTGGCTCCATCACATTTACCTCTTGAGGCTTCACATCTGGCCTCCCTCCATCTTATGCTCTGAGTCTGCTGCCTACAGAAAACTTAATTACATGCCAAACCATACAAAAGTGCTGACTTGCTGGAACCTCTGAAGTCAATGGTGAAGAGGGCACTGGGCACCTAGCATGAAGCCTAATGTTTCATGCCTATAAAGCTGTTTTACCATAGATCATTTATAAATGGTATATTTATGACACTTACACTTATTCTTGCGTAAGCATTTCTATTATAGGGATTACTTTCTGTTGATTATTCTTTTCTCAGTGTTTTCCCTTTTCAGCTGTAGCTTTTCAGCTAGATTTTTTTTCTTGGAAAGTTTCATCAGAAAGCAACTGAGCCATTTATAGCCATGGAAAGAGTAGGGAACAATGCAGCATTTCTGCTGAGAGAATAAATAGTAACTTCAAATAAGAAAAGCCGTAGCACCTTGTGGGAAACTTTCAAAACTTGAAATTTGGCAGAGCCATAGGCCCAGCAAACACAAACTTGCGTTGATTGTTTCATAATGTTTTTATAATTCACTCCACACAAATTCACTGAAATGTGCTAGCTGAAAAAATATGAAATTTCCAATGTTCTGTCCGCTATAGCCAAATTAGATGATTTGACAGGTTCTGAATGAAAGGAAGTAGAGCTCTCAATGACTTAGTCCATTTTCCACATGACTAATGAGTTATGTATAACAAGGAAGGGAACACTGTATTTGGTCCTATAACCTGCAAGAGTGAGACAAGTGTCTACATCTTTTTCATTGGACTTATTGTATACTTCAGAGGTATGCCACTGTCTGGATCGTTTCTGAACAGGATGAAAATTCTATATTTCTCTTAGGTTGTTTGTCCTTTTTAATTAGAAAATTTTGTACCAAAAAACCCCTCACATTTAACAGAATGGTAAGGTTGCAACCCTGAAGTACTCAAATATCTGGGACTAACAAAAATCAAAGTTGAATACCTCTACTCTAGAGAAATAAACATGGAATCAGAAGCCAGGAAATCCTGAATTGCCTCTCTGCTTCTGCATCTCACTTGTGGTTTGAATGAGGGCAGCTAACTTAACCTTTCTGTTGGTCCATTTCCCTTTCCAAAAGCTAATAATTACTCCATAGGGATGTAGTAAGAATTCATTAGTTAAAAGTTCTAGTGAAAGTTACCTGATGAAGGTATGTTGCAGGGGTAAGGCACTATAAATTTACTTAATGTTACCTTATTTATTTATTTGATTGGCTAAGCACCAAGATGGTTAACACTTATGGTATATGCTCAAATGGTTTTTCCAGTCCTGTTCCATGAGTCAAGGAATGAGGCTTCTGGAAACTAGTGCACAGTGTAATGGATCTCATAGTTAGAGAATGTTTTCCTAATATTCAGTCTCCTATTTTTATTGCTTAATTTTACCCACTTACCACTGGCTACACCCTTAACTAAAACAGTTTCTCTCCCTCCTTGCTGTTTACAGCCATGTTACTAGAAACGGCTAAGTTCGAAGTATTTCTTGAGGCAACCCGTGCCAAGAAATGCCATTATACTGTTACACTTCTGCGACCAAGAAACAGATTCCTTTCTTTCATGGCTTGGGCAAGCATATTTCAAGTTTATTCCTGTGTTAGTCCCACTGGCTGAGTGATCACTCATAGAGATTGGAGAACTGGAGAAGAATTTTATCATCCTGTAAATTGTGGGGGTGGGGGGAGGTTGAAAAATGCTCTGGTCTCCATTGGGCAAAACTAAGAGTGATCAATGTTTTGAAAACTGCGTGTGAGAAAGGGAGCAATATGTGAACTGATCCTCTCCCCAAAATAGCCATAACCCAGCAGGTCATGACTCGCACCAGGGATGTTGGATATTCAGGTTCAAGATCATGCTCTGGAGGACTCAAATCAGGGACATAAACTTGGGTCTCCCACATCCCAAACAAATATACTCACCACCCTGCCATGTGCTATTCTGGGTGGGGGGTTTTGCCTCTTATCTCACATCTCTTCTCTCCCCACTCTGATTTAGCCAAAAATTCATCCTCTACTGCAGGAACCTTTCTTAGCAAAACTTATATCAAATCTGGTCAAATTCTATGAAAAGTTTGTTTTGACAAAGCAGCATTTTTAATAGCAGCAACAACCAAAAAAACATGTTGGCAAAAAAAGTCCTGGCCAGACATAGACTGATTTAGTTGAAGAGTTTTGTTTATATGATCAGATGGATCTCTGTAGCACAAGTTTTTAAGCTCTTAAAAAAGCACTGTATTGTAATCTGGAGTTAATCGGATTGTAGTCAAATGTCCCCAGCATAAACCAATATGTATATAAAACTAGGAGTTCTTATTACAACATAGGAGATGGCTGAAAAATCTTGTAGTATTTATACATTTCAAGACATCTGATAGTGAAACCATCCAAATTGTCAGGTCTCTGTGAGGATCTGATACATGAAAAAGTGTGATCCTGTTCCCATTTAAGCCAATGGAAGATTCATTGAAGATTTGGAGCAAGTCTGGCCATTCGTGCCAAATGGTGAGAGAGAAAACAGACATATGTCTAGCATCAAAGTTACATCAGCCAACAATTTTCAGATCTTGGGGGGCAGAAATGCTAAGCACCTTCCCTAGAGCCCATAGGAATGAATTATCAACATCTATCCACAGGAATAAGAGCCATTGATATACTTTTCTTTACCACACCCCTAGTTTAAATAGTCTTCTGTTCCCTCAGTGCAGCCTCTGTCTAAACTGTCCAGGGCTCTTTTAGTTAGAGCATATTAGCTCTTTGAGACTGAAATGATATCATCTTCCGCATACTGTAAGAGGCCTATCGGATTCTCAGAGATTCTGGTTGCAAGGGTGTAAATCTGCCTCCCCACTGTCTGTTAGGCAGCAGAATCAGACATTTCCTTGACCTGGTAGGAGAGAAAGGAGGCAACAGAATGCAGGAAAAGCATTAGGAGAGGGCACTCTTCACAAAAAGGAGATACACATTGTGAGGCCCCATCCATGGTGGCATGGTGTGAATGTCCCATGTCTTCGTGCTGCCACCTCTCTTTTCAGTGCACTTCCTTTCAGAATTGTGCAGCAGCCTTGAGGCTTCAGAAGCTGCAGGGTAAAGGGCAAAGGATTCAATATGCTCAGTCCCTCTGAATCTCTTCCAGCACACACCTCATTTAGTCCTCTGGAAGTTACGGTGGGAATCATACGATTGTCTTCAGTGAGTAGTGACTGAGCCTTTATTCAGGCTGCTTTTGGTGGCCTGTGTCTGGCCTTTAATTGGAGGAAGGGGAGAAGGTTTGGCTTTTCAACACAGCCCATTCTAGGGGCTGCATACCATACTAGGCCTTTGACAGTGCAAGACAAGGGACAAAAGTAGGATGCTGGCTGGCTTTGAAACTTGCAAAATAATTTCTGGATTTAAAATGTTCTGATGTTGGTTGTTACGCTGGTTTTATAGTCTTTAAATTATATTTGATAGTGTATTAAAATTTCTGTGTATGTACATAGAAACCATACCTGCCTATTACATAACTCTGTGAATCCAGTCAACACCAAAATCAGTCTCCGTTAACGGTGTGAAACAGGCCTTATTTGATTCAGATTCAGCCTGAATCGGGGATAGTGATTCGATTTGTTGATTTGAATCACTGTCCCCAATTTGATTCGGCCGAATCCGAATCTGAAGATTCAATGCTGATTCAGAGAATCAGCAATTTGGCCATAGGCACAGCTTTAAATGTTTTTTTCTACACACCTTGAGGTACCAGGTACCAGGTGCGGCCCTTCCCGCATTCCCCCAGCTCAATGATTGACGACAGAGAGACCCCGGGTGCCCTGCCCAGACCCAGGAGGCACCAGTCGCTGAGCCAGGAAGGTGTGGGGTGGGGGGGGAGGGCCTCCCCAGCAGATCCAGAAGTGGACTGGAAGTGCTTCTGGTCCACTTCTGGGTCTGCTGCCCGAGCGTACTGGGAAGCCCGCTGCACTCCTGTGGGATGCTCCATCCACCCCAGCATCTCAGCATTCATGAGCCACCTGGTACCTTGAGGTATGTAGAAAAAACATTTAAAGCTGTGTCTATGTCTGAATCGTCGAATCTTTCCAAATCTCTCCAAATCAATTCGGAGGGTTCTGATTCTATTCGGAGAGATTAAAGAGTCTCCTTATTTGATTCAGATTCAGAGATTCAGCCATTAAATCAGGCCGAATCGCCACCGAATCGAATGAGGGACCGAAGCTCTGTACAGCCCTAGTCTCCATCACTTAAAAATGACATATTGCTGCTTCACTGATAGACAGTGGCCACGTCCACCTGAGACTCTTAATGCCCATTGGACTATTCTACTGCGCTTTAGTGGGACTGGCAAAAACCATGCTAATGCGCGGTAGATTTATCCAATGAACATTAAACATCACACAAAAAGCATTCATATGTGCTAATGTGCAGTAACACTGATTACAGCAAATTAAGTTAGTACCTGTTATTACAGGTACTGAACTTATTACACCATAATTACAATACATTAATGAAGGAGTAGATGCATCCAGTGTTTTCCAGTGGTTAGGCAGAAGGCAGGGTAGATTTGCCCTTGTATAGATTAACTAAACCAGAGATATATAGCATAAGGTTTTGTAAGCAGAGGGCTTACTTCACCATCTGGTGATTATATTGGAGTTATCTGATGATGAAGTAAGCCCCCTGCTTATGAAAGCTTATGATATATATTTCTGATTTAGTCTATAAAGGTGCAAATCTACCCTGCAAGCTACCTGACTTCAGACTTACACGACTACACCTCTCTCTTCCAGCAGTTACGCTACACCTAATTACACCTCTCTCTTCCAGTGGCTAGGCTGCTGGCAGGAGATTTAGATTGTGTTCCCTGCTGAGCTATTGATATATTCTATGACCTTGGATAAGTCCAAAGGCCACAAAAATATTTGGGCATCTCACTCCCATTGAAATCAATGGGGATTAGAACCCTAAACATGAATTAGAGGCCTAAATATACATAAATATCTTTGTGGATCGAGCTTGTTGCTGGTTTGTGACTCAATTTCTTCATCTGTAAGGTGGGGGAAATGTTCTCCTTCTTTAATAAAGTACCTGGTCATGAATCGATGGATAGGGGTACAGCATGTGCTTGTTCTGCTCTGTGCTGTTCTGTTCCACCCTATTCTATAGAAAAACCCAAGTTGATGTTCCTGTAGACCGTTTTAGGACAAACATCTGAGATGATTTTCTGTGATCCCAGAGGCCTGTATTTGCTGATCAGTATTCATATATTCATAGATTGTATGGTATGTTTCCTTCCAGTCTCTGTTGCTATGTACTCTGGCTTTAGTGTGCTTTTGATATAGCTACTATTCTTTATGCTTATAAGCAATCTTGAGACAAATATTATTTTATTCAGTGTTCACCAATTCTTTCACGAAAACACCCTTTGTATCTTTTACAGGGAAAGCTGTTGCCACCTTGCCACCTCCATATTATTTATGCTCTTAGTAATATAAAAAAAGTGTTCTGGGGGAAAGAACCTTCTATTGTTAAATCTTCATTGCCATTTAATAAAACTGTAGCACTTCAAAAGGAGACATTTCATATGAGGTTTGATTCTACTTATTATAGGAAATCTAGCCTAAATGCCCTCAAGTCTCAAAGATAAGAACAGCATGAGCTATGTCATAAAGCAAACTTTGGTACAGATGTATCCATGAGTGCTTAGATACTTACTGAGATGTGCTGTAAGCCTGAGATGCAAAGAAGTGGAAAGAGGATTAAGTCATCTGAAATGGGCCTAAATGACTTTGTTGTTGCTGCTTTAACTTTGTCAAAACAGTGAGTCTTTTGAGGCATGCCTGAAAACTGCACCTTTTTCATAGATAAAGAGGCAGACAATGCTTATGCTATTGTGACTAGTGATGAACCTTCAAAAGAGAAGCTACCAGATTGCTAGTGGGTTAGGCTGAGCATATGCAATTGAGGGCAAGCTAAACAGAGAGAGGAGCTTAATAGACTGACTAATCCACAGAATTTTTACAAATATGATTTTTCCCCCACTGCCTTCCAGCCTGCAAGCAAAACAGCATAATACTACATTTCTCTTTCATTCAGTGAGCTGAGACCCACAGAACTTAACATGACTTTGTCTTCATGCTGTGCCCATTTGTGCTGCTCATGAAACATGGCACAAATGTGATACTGTGAAGAATGGCAGGTATTGAATAATAAGCAGGACTGATGAAGTGTTGCAATAGAGTCCTTTACAGCAGAACAAGCAAACTGAATGCTCTAAAACTAGCCTCCACTTTGGAGGGATAAAGCATTTCATGGAGGTGTCTTGATTGTTTGACTTGTCTTTGTAATGTTGCTGTTTGAAAACGGGCGCACAGAATGCTAAAATATTTGCTACAGTAAACCTGACAATTCTAACTACGTGACAGTGAGGCAGCGGCAAAGCTTTGATACCTGAAGCTAAAGCCTGAGGCTGACTGGTCACCCCTACACTATACTGACCTCCTTCAACCCCTATTTCAATCAGATCCTGCCCTAAAAGAAAACAATTTTTGGGACTGAGTAAAATATTACTGTGCTTTCCTTGGGCAGAATTGCCTAAGACCATATAATGAGTCAGTATCAAAGCACTTAGGAATGCCTTGCTCATTTTCAGGGGCTGTCTACATGTGTGGGTAAAGGCACAATGGGAGCTAATGCACAATCCACACAATCACACTTCCTGCCATGCCACACATGCATGGCAGGAGGAGTGATTGTGAGATCACACATTAGATCCCGTCGCTCTCCCTGCACCAGCAAGAAGCAAGCTCTCATGGCTGGGAGCCCCCACATTTGAGGGGTTCCCAACTATAAGGTGCCCCATGCAACCCTGGGGCTGGGGGATCACAGCTGCTGCAATCTCCCAGCCTCAGGTGTGTGAAACCTGTAATGTAGGGATGGGCAAATATGCGGCCCAGGGGCCAGATGCGTCCCACCAGGCTATTCTATCTGGCCTGCAGGGCCCCTAAAAAATTTAGAAAATTAATATTAATCTGCCCTGGGCTGCCTCTCATGTGGCCTTTGATGGCTTGCTGAAACTCAGTAAGGGGCCCTCTGCCCAAAATAATTGCCCATCCCTGCTGTAATGGGTAGAGGGGGCCTCATGATAGAGCATTACATTGTGATTGCCCTTAACAACCCAATTGTAACATTTTAAAGACCATCATTACTAACAAGAGAAAAGGACTCTTAGGTCTATTTATAACGTGTTGGATTCTGTGAAGGATAAGGTCCTAAGGGAAAAACATTCCAGCCATCCAAGCCTCTGCATTAATTAGATGATCATAAACCTCACCCCAGGTCTATGAAACCAAGTCTGATTGACTAGTAGTGATATAACATGGTGTTTTCTACAACACAGTCTACAAACACTAATTACCATACACCACAGCCCACTTGCATTGTCAGTAAATAGTATTACCTTCATTGCACAGACAAGGAAACACAAATGGAAAGAAGTGATTAGTGTAAGGCAACTTAATGGATTAGAGTCAGAATGGCAATTTGAACTCAAAAACTTCTGACTGCCTCACCTTGGCAAGAGATCATGCTAATCGCAGCTGCTCAAAAGTTGGGTATCTTATCTTATGCATTACAGTAGGCAGTTAGAGCTAAAAGAACATGCATATGTTAGCAATGGGCCAGACCAGCTGACCTATCAGGACTCCAGGTCTTGTTTTCTGTAATGCATATGTGTAATTTGTATTATTAATTGTGCCCTTAAAATTTCTGCTGGGCTGGATCTGGAGAGATATCAGGGAACCTGCAGCTCCTATGGGAAACTATAGAAATCATAGGTGTCCTGTAGTTCCCACATGGTGGCTCAGCAGAATTAATCCCAAACCTACTTTCAATAAAATGCTTTTGAGACCCAAAGGAGCAATGTTAGTGTGGGTAGGCAACCAGCAATTTGTAAATGGCAATGGTCCAATATTTCCACTTGCTATTGCCTCTCAAGGTGAAGGATCCAGAAGGCATTACAATTGTGAATCCTTACCATTGTATAATGCCAATGGCAGCAGGACCAGACCGTAGCATACCCAGCTGACTGTACTTAGACCTCATTAATAATTATTAAGCATGAATATTTAAGGATAGAATTGAAACCATGGAGACTTGTGATTGAACATGTGTGCCCACTCACTAGATCACCTTCATGGTGAGCCAAGGAGCCCCAACCAGGTATTCTCCCCCTGGCTGCTGCACAGGTCCAGTGCATGGTTGGAGGGGGCAGGAGCAGACTGCTGCCAGGAGCAGCAAATCTGCTCCTGCATCCCTGCACTTGTAGACGCCTGCCTGGGATGCGTTTACTCAAGAGTAATTTACTCTCAAGTAAACCCACTGCATAACATTTGCAGTTGTAGACATGCCCACTGTTGAGGCAGTGTAGCTGGACTCCAATTGTACTTTTTGTTTCATTTCTTCTGAATATTGGATGTTGTGACATTCTGGCCATTTGCTTGTTATATTCCACTGTTTTCAAGCAAGGGGACCTTTCTTTTCTCTGTTTTCCACAGATTAATCCTCAAAAAGCTTCCTTTAAAAAACATGCTAGAAAAGGAAATACAGTTTTAAATCCCCAACCCACACAGTCTGAGCTCTAGGATAGGAACTTGCCTAAGAACCTACCATTTTTGTTGCCCAGTTATGTACCCTCCATCCCCATCAACTGTAGCGGTGCAATGGACAAAGCAAAATCCGTGGCATCCAGAGAAAAAAGGGGCTGCCCACAGGGTGCTGTGTGGTTATTGTATGTTGTAGAATGGCAACAGTGGAGACAGAAGAGGGCAGCTTTTACCCTCCCCCAACACATACACACACACACACGCTCGTGCACACACACACATACTGCTGTTGCTGGAGAAAAGCATGCCAGTGCTTGGCATCTGGGTTCTGCAGCTGTCAAGCATGCCCCATGAGTGACCACAGCAGTTGGTTTCAAACTGGAAGCAGATAAAGGAGGAAGAACAGCAGGAGGATGGAGAGGATCACATACAGCACCATAATCAACAGGGATGGATGGTGCCAAAATGAGCATTTAAATGACTTCATGTTTTACTGTGTTTGAATGAGATTCTCATTATTTTTAAGCAGTTTTATAAAACAAACAGACTCCAAAGAAATTCCCTGCTTCACATCCATCTACTGGTGTTTCCTTTACTTCTGCCCTGCATAGTCCTGCTGCTTTTCCCTCTTGTTTCTAATGTGCTGAAGAGATTTGTTTTTTGTCACTGTTAAAAAAAAAATATGCATCCATTCCATACAATAACATATTCCTCTTTAAAACCTCTCATCTCAAAAGTTCCCAAGATGTGTCCCCAATTCTGCTAGGTGCAAATAGCATCATTAAATGCAGCTGCTTCTGAAGCGGTGTGCAGAGCTGGCCTGACAACCTGTGCAAAGCAACATGAGAAAAAGAGTGTGGCAGCACAAGATAATGCCAGTTGATGGCTAAAAGATAAACCTTTAACTTATATAAATGCGGCATGGGCCCTTTAATGCCCATATAGAACAGGCAGGACCTTTGTTGTTTTAGATATTATAGAACCATAATGGAAATTCCCTTGACTGGAAAATTGTTTGCATGACAGCAGCCTCCCCAATAACTAAATTTCACAACCGCCATGAACTTCACAACTGCCATGAAAGTGTTGACCTAAAATGGTGAAAAGTTTTCTTGGCATCAGAGCCAAAGCTGAAGGACTCCTGGCTTCAGAGGTGTGCAATGATCACTAGCTAGTGGAGCTGATCAAAATTCACAGGAACAAAATCAAAGAAATGTAGTTAATGTATTTTTTTGAAATATTGAAGGTTCAACAACAGCTTTTGAAAACTCAAATTTGAGCCTGCTAATAAAACACAGCTTTCCAAGGGAGTTATAAAACTCACTTTTACAACTTAGGCCTGATCAACACTTAAATGTTTATCTAACCTAGCTCTGTTGATTATAATTTTATAATTATAAAAACTATATTGCAAGCTGACATAACTAGTCCAGTAGAAAACCTAGTGTAAGTGCAAGTACACCATCAAAAAAGTCCTTTTGCCATCATGGCTTTTTTTATAACTGGGGTTTGTATATGATCTATTTACCAAAAGAACCCCTCTTTTGTTTCTATAAGCTGCATTTGCTAGGAAGGTGTCTGGTTATAGATATAATGGAGCTAGGTCCTTTAGCCCAAGTCTTTCAAGGGATAAAATCGATGGGTGTTGAATGCTCAAGCAGGAGGTACCCAGATAGAACTTCCTTTGATGCTTTGGACTTTAGTGTCCCTCCAGTTATAATATAGCTGCAGAGGAAAGAGGAGGTAGACTAGATAAAGGCATGTGGAGTTCAGGAGGGGAGGAAGAAAGAAAGCGAGAAAAGGGAGTTTTAAATAGTCTTGGAGGAAAGAGGGAAGAAAATGAAGTCAGGCCTGGTTTGGTTGTGAACACCTGGGAGAAGCCCACAGATGATGGGGGATGGCACTGGACCTGCACAGCTATGCTGAGAAGTAGGGTGACCACCCATCCCTAATTGGGTGGGACAGGCCCAAAATGTAAACATCAAGTCCCATTTCTAGGCTGAATGGCTTGGGGACAGCACTTGTCCTGGATTCCCCTCGACACAGTCAAACCATAGCAACTATTGTCTCTGTATTATGTTCAGGAATCTGAGTTTTCCATTTGCCATGAAAATTGCAGAAAAATGTGGACTTCATCCTTTAAAGGAGAAAAATGCAGGAAACTGTTAGTTTCCCCTTGAAGCCTGGCAGAGCCTGCAAGGGACTGCTTGGGGCTGGGGGGAGTGACATGCACACATGCATGTGCCAGCAATGTAGCCAGGCAGCAGTGGAGAGTAGCTTCCCCAGCTGCCTGCAGGTAAGTCTATGGGGGCTGGGGAAAGGGTGTAGGCAATGTGGGGGAGGTAGGGGGACAGATTGGGGGTCCCATAGTGAGGAAGAGGGTGGAGAAGGATAGCAGGATTGGCGGCTGGGGCTGGGGGTGCTGCCCAGCCAGGATGGTGCATGCACCCCAGGGCCAGGAGGGGAACAGAGCTACACGTGGCTCATCTGGAGGGTGGCAGGGGTGGTGGTGGACTTAGTAAAAGTTACAGCTGCTACCTGATATCTAGGCTCAGCAGCTGCCTTTCTACCATGCTATACTGCTGCTCTGTGTGATTGCTGTACCCTAGGACTTCTACACTATTATCTCCCTCCCCCACCCCCCCAAGCATGCTGAGCATCTGGGAACAATCAGACCAGCTGAGATTTAGGGCTTCTAAGACCCAGAACACACTTTTGGCTGTGAGTAAATAAGGACAATTGATTAATGGCTCATTGAAAAGAAGGATTAGTGGATACAAGAACTCTCTAGATCTGCAAGTAAGCTGAAGTGGGGGGGGGGATCATACAACATTTTTCTAGGAGTCTTGGAAGATGGGCATGCCAGAGGTATGTGCTAAGAGGCGTGATATTCATGAATAAATAAGAACCTGAAAAATGCTCAAATGTGGATAGGCAAAGGCTTTGGCTGCGTATTATTTTGCCTGGACCAATTATCTTATCTCCTGAAGGCTGATAGGATTCAATTATTTTTAATAGGGATTTTAAGAGGTATGTGTGAGTGAGTGGTAGGAGGGAGGCTTTGTTTGTTCGGTTTTTAGTTACCATTTTTCAAAGTTCATTTTGATGTATGAATCAAAGGTTGCTCATGCAACGGAGACTCGCTGCCTTTGTCTGTACTTTAATGCACAACTTCTCCACATGAGCTGAGAGCGAGTTAGGAACAATTGTATTTTCTGGCATCCTGGCCTGGACAAGGGAAATCAAATTTATTATTTACTATTTGCTAGAAAAGCTGCTGCCCTGAACTTGCAAATGCTGTTTGTGTTGATGGACAGACAAGTCTGAGAAAAGATGGAACATAAAAGCAGGTTTCCTATTGCAGCTTCCTCATAAATAGCCCTGGGTGGTGGGCAATTTGCCTGCTTGGTTTTCTATTGCACTAATGGCCTTTCTCTTCTTAGGTCAGGGGTGGGCAATTATTTTGGGAGGAGGGCTGCTTAAACAAGCTGCAAGCCATTGAGGTCTGCAAGGGTAGTCCCGCCTCTTGACAGGTGCCCCACCCCCTGGTCACCATCTTGGGACCAGAAGTCCCACCCCTAGCCTCTGACCTTTGCCACTGGAAGTCCCTCCCCCTGCCCCCCCTTTCAGCAAGTACTCCTTTCAGCAAGCGTTTGCCATCTCGTGTGTCTATTTCATGTCCAACCAAATACCAAATTACATTCTAAAAATAAAACATTTACTACAACATTCATTAATTTGATTTCAAAAAATATTTTTGTCCTGATTTACATGTGTTTGTGTAGTGTACATAGAGGTGATTGCACAATACCTTAAAATGAAGTCTTACTCTTGCATGTTGTGGGGTGGGGTGTGAGTGCGTGGGTGGGTGTAGGTTTGTGGGGTGTAGGGGAGGGTGTAGGTATGTGTGTGTAGTTTGTGGGGAGTGAATAGGTATGGGGGATGTGTGTACAGATATGTGGTGTGGGTGGGTGTGGGGTTTGTGGGGTTGGAGGCTGTATGTGGGAGGGAGGGTGGCTGGGGAGGGTTGTGGCATGTGTGGAGGGGGAGGATTTGCCCACAGTCCCCCAAGGCAGGCAGAGCCCTCTGAAGAGCTCCTCCAAGCCTGGGTTCTGTGCTCCTGCTACTCCTGGCCCCAGGGCACCAGTGCAGCCCCATGCTCCAGCTCATAGCCACTTTCCCTCATCTGCCACCACTGCCCTTCTGCCGCTTCCTTGTTCCCCCCACCAGCTCACCACTCTGGCACCATGTCCCAGCTGGATGTCTGAGACCGTAGGATGTAGCAGGAGCCGGACCAGCCCAGCCAGCACTGCACAGAGGCAGCCGAGAATTGCAGGGGCCAGGCCAGCTCCTGCTGTGTCCTGCAGTCCGGCACTGCAACAGGGAACCACGTGGTGCTGGACCAACTGGTGGGGGAGTGGAGGGGCATGGTGGCAGTGGCAGGGAAATGGCTGTAGTGGGCAAATGGCTGCAGCAGGCAGAGGACAAGTGGGAACGAGTGGGCACATGGAGCACAGTGACAGCTAGGTGGGAATGCAGGGTCATGCCGGTGTGCTGGGGCCAGTGCTGGCAGGGCCCAGAGCAGGGGCTGGCAGGAGTTCTGGAGGTGGGCCAGGCTGCACCAGGAGAGAGAGGGGGAGCCAGCCTGGCTCCAGAACCCTGCCAGCATGGCCCCACACTCCTGCCACCCTGCTCTGGGTCTCCCATTGGCCCTGGCCCCAGCACACTGGTGCAGATCCCGTATTCCCACCCAGCTGTTGCTGAGCTCTGTGTACCCACTTGCTTCCCCTTCCCCCTGCTTGCTGCCATTTTCAC
>NW_005841915.1:2569558-2585416 GCF_000455745.1 Alligator sinensis | reverse complement strand
CTCCTCCCCCCCCCCCACTGGCCACTCTGGCACCATGTGGCTCCCGGCTGCAGCGTTGGGACCACAGCAGTTGGCTCAGCCCAACTCTGAGGACTGGTGTGATTGCCCACAGTCCCCCCTGCCCCCCTTCTTATCTTAATTTCCCTCCAGTGCAGGGAGGCAGGGACAGCCCCAGGGACCCAGGCCAGAAGCCTCTGTTGGCATGAGGCTTCTGGCTGGGAGTGGGGGTGCTAGGCCTTGCTTTTGTAGCTGCTTGATCCTACTAGTGCCTTCCCCTGGGTCCTACTGCCCCTGTCTCCTATCATCTTTGACAAGCAGCCAGGAGCAGATAAATATTAATTTTCAAAAAATTTTAGGGGCCCCATGGGCTGCACAGAATGGCCTGGCAAGCCATATTAGCCTGTGGGCCATATTTTGCCTGCCTCTATCTTAGATACTAATAAGGTCCCCATTGCTATAGAATATGAACATCATTAGTGCCTTTGTCTTCCCAGTAGCTCTGTTAATAGGGGAAAATGATTTCTCTATTTTACAAATACAGGACTGAGGTCTGGAAAGGCTAAGGGTGAGGTCCAATATAGACTTAGGTATCTCCATATTAAGGATCACAGTGGAATAATGCCTTTTAGTTGCCCAGCTCCCTGGAGTGAAGTCTAGAACCCTGTGTAGGTACCTCAAAATGAGATCCAAAATAACCAGCATGCTGAGCCACCGAGAAAACAATTGTGCAGTGCAAGCAAAATTCTGCATCTCTTGAAAGCCCACATTCCTGAGTTAGAGTTGCAGAAAGGTACCCCTAGCTACTCAGGATCCAAATCTCAAGAGTCCAGGATCTGGAATCTTCTCTTGAGAAGAACGAGCCTATAACAAATAATCCAAATGATTCAGGAATGACTGGCTAGGCTGTAGTATTGCAGAAAAGGACCTAGATGTTACTGTGAGATATAAGCTGAATACAAACCAACAATAGGCTCTTGGTGCAAAATAAAATTTAAAAAAAAGACAAGGGCTTACTAGGCTTTTTAAAAGGATTATCATCTGCCAAGAGAAATGGTTTTTCTATTCAGTACTAGTGAGGCCCAATCTGGATTACTGTGTCCATTTTTGGGTACTGCACTTCAAGAAGGACATAAGCAAATTTGGAGTCGTCCAGCAGAGTGCAACAAAATTGATTAGCCAAGGTTTTTTTGATAAATGTGATATCTTTTATTAGACCAACTAAATAGTTGGAAAAATTGTTCTTTGCAAGCTTTTGGGCACAAACACCCTTCTTCAGTCATAGTGAGAGTTTGTTGGTATATGTGTACTCTCCTGGGTTTCTGTCCTGTTCTACCCAGGAGAGCGCACACACACCAACAAACTCTCCCTATGCCTGAAGAAGAGCGTTTGTGCCCAAAAGCTTGCAAAGAACAGTTTTTCCAACTATTTGGTTGGTATAATAAAAAATATCACATCTACCCAAAGAACCTTGTCTGCCTATGTCCTTAGATGAACAAGGCTGCAACCAACAACCATACAAAATGATTAGAGGTCTAGGAAACATGACTTACAACAAAAGGGTGGTTATAAAGAGAATGAGGATAGACCAGGGCTGGGCAAAATGTGGCCCGTGGGCCAAATCCGGCCCACCAGGCCATTCTATCTGGCCTGCAGGGCTCCTAAAAAGTTTAGAAAATTTATATTTATCTGCCCCGGCTGCCTGTCATGCAGCCCTTGATGGCGTGCCAAAACTCGTTAAGTGGCCCTCAGCCCAAAATAATTGCCCACCCCTGGGATAGACCATACTCTGTGACTGTAGGGGACAGAAGAAGTGGCCAATGCTCTTATATTATAACAAAAAATGTAGGTTTGATATTAGGAAGAATTTTCTGAGTATGGAGAATGGTTAAGCATGGAACAGATTACCTCGTGTAGCTGTGGAATCTCCCTCCTTGGAAGTTTCTAAAAGCATGTGAGACAAACATCTGGCTGGGATGGTTTAGACAGGAATGACCCTACCTTGAGCAGGGGGTTGGATTACAAGTCCTATTAAGGTCCTTTCCAGCCCTACCTTTCTATGATTCAATAACTGAATTTTTGGGAGTGAGGGTTATAGTGGCTCTGGTCTACTCCCAGTACTGTTGATTTATTTTATCAAATATGTTTAATGTAAAGTAAATGCCTCAGGCTAACTACTAAGCTATTACATAAACGATGGATAGATACCCCCACCACAAACTCCTCCTCTTCCACATGTGTTATAAAAGAAAGCAGCTGCTACTGCATCAGAGGGGGAGAAGGAGGAGAGATAGTGTGGGTTAGGTTTGCCTAGAGCATAGCTACCACATTGGGCCCCTTATGGGAGGAGGTCTGCCTATTTTATAGATTCTAATCGGGCTTAGTCAAGGAATAGATGCCAAATTGCTCTGACAAGGGCAGTTCTGGGTGTGCACTTTTGGAAGTATTAAATGACAGTGCAGTAACAGCCCATACTACACCATGCTGGCAGCGCAGTTATTTTTGGCTGCTGTATTGCCATAGCAATGCACTATAATGAGGGAGCATGTTGCTACGGTGATGTAGCTGTGGTGTCATGCTTTGTGACTGCCGATGCTACGTCACCATAGTGCATTGATACAGTGATTTAGTGTCACATGTAGACGTGCCCAATGACTTGTCTCCTTAAGGGAGACTTACTTCCACCAGGTTAGCTAGGCATGGATTGGGATATTTTTGGATCACAACTTTGGCCTAAGGCAATACAATTATGCCTGCTATAGGTGCTTAAGTTCTAATGACTGGCTCAAGGCTTTAGGATGTCTGCATATGCCTTACACCTTAGACCCTGCTTATGCCCTAAACCCTTCCATTAATGTTATTATTCAGCTAGCTTCCTACCCCATACCATCCTGCAGGAAATGTACCTAACAATTAGAATTGGTCAAAAGGAGGGAAATTTCAGAAATTTTGACCATTTTTTTTCAAAATTTCAATCAGCTCCATCATTGAAAAATTCATGGCTTGATCAAACGAGATCAATTTTTTGCAAAAGAAAAATATCCACTTTTTAAATTTCCACTTTTGAAACACTGTCAAAATTTTCACCTTCTCTGCTAAGAACTATCTAAATTACTCCAAAAACAAAAACTCATGTAATCACATTTTCTTGTGCAGTCTAATTACAAGTCTGTGTTGTCCTGGATAAGTAATGTTATAAAATTGTTAGTTAGCTTTTTCAAACCTTAATGATAGTGGGCACATCTACACAAGACAGTGACTGAACAGGAGCCTGATATTACTGCACAGTAGCATTGGATGTCAAAAACCATGCTAAGACACTACCACTCAGTAATATTAGGCTACTGTGTAGCAACATCACTTAACAGGCGCGCGCCAACACTACTGCGCAGTAACTCCAGTTACTGCATTTATTTAGTACTTGCTTATACAAGATGTTACTGAACATTTATTTAGTACTTGCTTATACAAGTACCAAAGTATTTGTGTAGTAACATCTTGTGTAGATGTGCCCAGTGTATAGTAAGTATAAGACATACAAAAAACTAGAACTCTTGGTTCCAAAATGATACCTTTTATCAGACCAACTGGAAAATTTCAAGAAAATTGTCCTTTCCTGCAAGCTTTTGGGATCAAAGCTTGCAGAAAAGGACAATTTTCTTGCGATTTTCCAGTTGGTCTAAGACAATGTATCATTTTGGAACCAAGAGTTCTAGTTTTTTGTATGTCTTTTTGTCTCAGACCAACACGGCTACCAAGTACACCCCTAGTAACTATAAGAATATGTATACTAGGGGCTTGGGCGAGTCCTCAGTACTTCTTCTAATAAAGTTTCTTGCTCAGAAGTTGAAAATGATTGTGAGTCTTTAGCATTGTCACAAGGCAAGAATGTGACTGTTTAAAGAGAAGGGTAGAAGTGAGCTTTGCTCTACAATTTCTGAGCTTTTCATTTGTTTCCCAGATGATGTTTTAATCTTAACCAAAAGGAAGGTGTGATCTCACCTGCCAATCAGTTTTAAAGGGGCTATTTATGCCTAAAACTAATTGTGATGGAATTCAATTTTCCTCAGTGGAAAATTGCATTAATGTCATTCACTCATGCTGGGCTGTGGTCATCCCCTACTGGAACAATATTCACAGCTGGCCAGCTTCTATTTGAAATAAACTGTATCTAGAAAACACATGGAGCTGATGTGCTGGGTAACAACACTGCTTTCATTGGCCATGATGGCAAGTCTTTGATGTTTCTTCTTATGCATATTTTGACAATGGGAATATGGGAGACAGAGGCAATTCTTTCAAAATGTACAATTTGTGTTTAATTTTTCTCAAGTAATTAAAACATAATAGAGAAATAATTGGAAATGCTTTTGCCCTTTGTCATGCAACTCAGACTATGAACATGTCTTCTGTTGGGTTTCCTTTGTTTCCTGGGAAATGATTGTGAAAGAGATACGTAGGTCAATGGAGAGTCCTATTTAAGACTTTGGGTAATTTAAACCACCTGGGACCTCTGTTGAGCAGATGTCCTTCAAAGAAGGTCCTTTAGGCTAAGATGAGTGGGAATACTGCCTGTCTGTGAAAAAAGCATCAGCTTAGGAGGATGTTTTCAGAAAGCCACCTCCCTTCTGTGATCTCAAGTAGCACCCAAGAAGTTTGCATCTATATGCTTGCCCCCACATTTGTCCTGCAGGCAGATATCTGAGTTGTTGAGCCTCTAATGACTTGACTAAAAACTCAATTGCTGTAAATCAGCATCTCTTCAGTGGAGCTACTCTAACTTATCACAGCTGATGAGCTGTCCATGTCCACACTGTATGTGCATAAAATTAAAGTATAAGTGCACAGTTCTGTTCCCACAATTACATCTGCAAACAGACAGACTACTTGAGAACAGGCAGCCTAGTCTATTGGGCTAGGAGCCAGGAGATTTACTTTGGGCAGAAACAAAAAAAGAATTCCATTTCATGAAAAGTCCCAATACTTTGGAAGCTGTTTTCATTCTAAAAATAGCACATCTTTCACTGTTTGACAAACAAAGAGTCATTAAGCATGATTGACCAGCAAGCTCAACAAGAGGCCTGAGTTCAAAATTTATATCCTTACAGCCCCTGTTTAGGTACTACCTAATTCTTGAGGCTGCCAGAGTTGCCTAAGTTCCTATCAACACAGTTGCTCAAATGTCAGCTTCTGAACATGCCTAGAACTAATTAAAGCATGATAGTGCTGAGCAGCTAGGTGCCAAACTCAGATTTAAATCCAGTTAGGATTCATAAACATGGCCTTTTTCCCTAGCAGGTCCCAGTCCAATAGGTATTTTCAGAACACAGCTACCAGGTGGAGAAAGTGGTAATGATACCTCCTTTTATGTAATAGCTCAGAGGTTACACTCACCCAGGATGCCAGAGATCAGAATTCAAAATGGGAACATTTGAATCCATTACTTTCACCAGGAGAGTATCATAGGTATCAGATTGTAGGCTGATCACAGGGAAGACTTCCTCAGGCTTTTGTGCTGAGGCTGTTTCAGAGAGAGGCCACACCTACATGATCTGCTGACTGTGCAGTAGTCCATGACTGCTGTGCGGTAGCATCATGTGGTAGGAAGCATGATACACTGCTACTGCACAGTAGTCACAAGCTACTGTGCAGTCAACATCATGAAAAAGCCATTCCTTAGTGCGACTGTGCAGTAACTCTAGTTACTTTGCAGTCCATTTAGTAGAGATGCACAGATATATTGGTCCATATCAGATCAGCACTGATAAAAAGAAAATTAACATTATCAGCCATTGGCTTTTTTTTGGCCGGTGTAGCTGATAATGTCACAAATAAATGCTACAAGCATATCCCAGTGCAGCATGCACATGGCTTGGAATGTAGCTGGACAGCTTGGAGAGCAGTGTCTGGCTGGTAAGTCTGTGGGGAGATGGAAGGAGTGTGTGGGGGGCAGAGCGAGGCCCCCACAGTAAGGAAGGGAGTGGGGCTGGGGCAGGTGCTGCCTAGCCAGGGCAGTGAATGGACCCCTGGGCAGGATGTGGGGTGGAGCTATGGTGGAGTAGAGAGGGGGGTAGCTCCCACCACTGCATGTACCCCTGAGGGAGGCATAGGGGGAATGTGCACCCTGTATTTGTGCATGCATGGGGTGAGGGTGGGATGCCCAATTTGGGCTTGGAGCCAGGGGCTGCGCTGGCCTCTTCTTGGTGAGGGGCTGGGCCAGGTCTGTGCTCAGGGAAGGATGGGCTGTAGCAGGGCTGGGAGGGGTGGCTACAGGGGGCTATAGGGAATTTTGGGGTGGCCATAGCCCCCTTGTAGTCACCCCTCCCAGCCCCACTGCTGCAAGCCCTGCCCCCACCTGCCCCAGATACAGCCATGGCCAGGCCCTCCACTGGGAAGAAGCTAGCACAGCTCCTGGCCTTGAGCCCGCAGTGGGCAGCCCATCCTCACTCTGCACACAAATCCAGGGGGCACATGCCCCCCATGCCTCCTGTGGGGGTGCACACAGCAACAGGGAGACACCCCCTCACTCCCTGCAACCCTTGGATGAGCTGCCCACAGCTCCACCCCTCACCCAGTCACAGGGTCCATTTATTGCCCTGGCTGGGCAGCACCTGCCCCAGTCCCACTCCCTCCCTCATCGTGGAGGCCTCAGTCTTCCCCACCCTCACATCCCTTCCCTCTTCCCCTGTCCCTTCCACTCCACAGACTTACTGACTGGATGCTGCTCTCCAAGTTCCTGGGCTCCATTCCTTTAAATTGGCTATTGGATCAGTATCGGTCAACATGGCGGTTATTAATAGCCATCGGTCTTGGCCAAGGAAATCCTTATTGGTGCACCCCTATCATTTAGTATTTGTTTATACAAGTAATAAATGACGGCAGTAATGACTGCACAGTCAGCTTCTCATGTAGACGCATGACAATATATTTCACTGCACAGCCAGACAGTATATTTGACTTTCTAACCTATTGGTTAGGGCATCTACATGGAAAAGAGGAGTCCCTACAGCAAAGAATACTTAATACTGTATTTTCTCACATACAGCACACGCTTCCACTCCCCCTCAGAATCAGCCCCTCAAAATGGGGTGCATGTATTAAGCAAGGAAACTGATTTTTTACCAGAGGTAGAAGCACCCTGCTTTGATCCCTGTTTCACAGTACAGTAGCTCTGGTATTACTCTTGAGGCAGTTGAGGGATTCAGTGGCCCATTGTTTTTCACAGTATAGGTATTAAATATCATCTCTCCTTTTTAATTATCTTGATTTATGAAGCTAACCTTTCTTAGGGGAACTTTGCTGTCTGCTAGGGCTTCTGGTCTCTTTCCAAGATCAGAGGTCCACCGATGGAGACAAGTCTTCAAAAGCAACTAGGATTTTAGTTAAGCAGGAAAGGGAGGTGAGTCAGATAAAGATTAGGCTCTATCTGTGCTTTCTGAAGCCACAACTGGGGAAAAAACTATTTGTTTTTTCCCTTATAATTCCTTTCAAAACAAGGTGCATATCATAGCATCATAGACAATTAGGACTGGAAGGGACCTCAGGAGGTCATCTAGTCCAACCCCTTGGTCAAAGCAGGACCAGCCCCAACTACATCCCAGCCAAAGCTTTGTCTAGCCAAGTCTTAAAAACCACCAGGGATGTAGCTTCCACCACCTCTTTGGGTAACCTGTTCCAGTGTTTTACTACCCTCCTAGTGAGACAGTTTTTTCCTAATATCTAACCTAAACCTCCCTTGCTGCAACTTGAGACCATTGCTCCTTGTTCTGTATCTACCACCACTGAGAACAGTGGTGGATATTTGGGGACATGTTATATGGAAGAAAATATGGTATAAAACACAAATAACCTTTAGGGGATCTAGCACTTCATCCTTCTGTGCTCTGGTTTCTCCAGTTGTCTGCCGTGTCTATTTACACTGTAAACTCTCCAGGGTAGGGACCTTTTCATAGGATGTACTTGCACAGTGCCCAAACACAATGGTGCCCTGATGTCAGTTAAATGTTGCAGTTAACACCAGACCTCAGTCCTTTCTATTAATTTATATTAAAAAAACCCAAAACTATTACAGTTTTCTCTGTTCAAGCATGAAAAATCTATGTACTGACTGCAATTAACCACATGACTCACGATACTTCCCTGGAGTCTTTATGGGGCTTTATGAAGTAAAAGTCAGGCAGGATTTAGTCTCCAGTTTCTATGATCAGTATAAATTCACAGTGCACATGAGCATCAACCCAGTTAGAGGAAAAAAAAGTCTCCATGAAGCAAACGAGCAAACACAATGTTTGGTGGAATGTGGCTGAAAGCCAACAGGGGACAAAAATACCAGGGTGGATTAAAGACAACACAGCTACACTTAGATGCAAAGATTATGTGAAATTCCCGATTTATGTGGAATCAAAAGGACTGAAAGATCATTAAAATTAATCAGAGATTAACATAAACAAAATGCAAGACTGCTGAGCCAGTGTTATCTGCTATCAGTTGAACTTATTTTAGCTGAGAAAAAAGACTAACAGATTTGTGGCATATTAATAATAAGGATGAATAAGAGCTCTTAAATCTTTAAAGAGACACTGTCAAGTATTGTAAACCCTTTTGTGCCCTTCCCTAAACATGGCCTGCTAAGTATTATTATGTACTAAAAGTCCCAAATACCAAGGATAAAATGGCTGAGGATTCAGCACGCAGATCATTTAAAACTAATCCCTCTCCCTTTATTTCAGCCCTGACACAGCTTTATCAACCAGTTTCTGCACTCCTGAAACCTGCCAGCAGTCATTGCCTTGCTTGTGGTATTTTGGCACTTTCCGTTCCAGAAAAGGGCAGAGCTTGTGAACAGAGTTGTGCTAAAAGAAATCGATGAGAGCGAGAAAGGCTGAGCAAACATTTTAGACCCTCCAGTTCAAGGAAAGGTGGGGTGATTCCTCCCATATTTACACCAAGTCCCCTGTTTTCTATGACTTGGACAGGCTGAACAGCGTTGATGGGTTTTTTTTATCAGGTGGAAACATTCTGCAGGACAGCTGCAAAGAACGTCCATATGCTTGTGAAAACAGTGGTGTTTGGGGCAGTTACTATGCAGCATCCACAGTTGTCACCCAGCAGTGTTGCTCAGGGACTTTTTGCATGGCACAAGGGAGTGATTTAGGTGGAGCAGGGTTTTCATAATTAGCTAGGGAGATCAATGAGCTTTAGTACACTATTGCCTTCTCCTCCTAGAGTGGGAGGAAACCAGAAGCAGTGCCTGCTGTAACCTTTAGGTTTTAGTAACAGCAGCTCCTCTGTTTCAGCACAACCGAACTAAATGGATTGCCATCTGGTTCCAAGCCCCATGTAAGGACTTCTAGAGGGAGTTCTTATAAAAGGACCAGATTTGCTCATATGCCTTAATTATGATCTCTTATCCAGACAGGCAACCTGGAAAGAAAATGGGACCTGTGCATGCCTAGTTAAGAGCAGAATTTGACCTTTTGACACTGTCTTGAAGCTCCTGGTAATAGGAATCATACAATTATAAACAGATGCAATGTAAGATATTTGCCTGCTGGACAGATCTCTACTGGGAGACCCCCCTTTATACTTTATTTTTCACTGCCCATAATCAGAATCTAATCACAACCTGTGATGCAGATGAAAGCAAGATTATACATTTACCTAAAACAATGACAAACAGAAGAAAAGGCTGTTGATTTCTAGAACAGATTATGGTTGCAAGAATATTTGAAAAACCTGAACTCTGTCCCTACATGAATTACATGTTTATATTTGCTACTATGTTAAACATAAAATTTTGGGGAAAAATGCTCATTGGTAAAAAAAAAAATGAGGTTCAGTATAAGAGTATGATAAGCATTTTATAGAGAATGAACCCAAAGGACCACTGGCATAAGGTGTATAGGTCAACTGACTTCAATAGAGCTACAAAGAGTTATAGTACAAGAGGATCTGGCACACTCTTTATTTCAGACAAATGTAGCAAATGTGCAGCATTTTACTTGCGCAAAATGTGGTTCAAATTAAAAGAGGGTTTTTGGTTTTTTTTAGAAAAATAACAATACTTTTGAAACAACATAGGGCAAACTTTCAAACACTTGGGAACAAGCTGCTGTCATAGATCAGATGGATCAGCTCTCCAGTTAGTCCGACTTCGGCAGAGCTAGGCTGACTTTTACCAGATGAAATTGCATTGATGAACTAAGTGCTTGTGCGCACAAACCCCAGCTAAGCACAGAAAGGTTCCAATGTCAAGCACTTAAGTTCTTTTGTAGGTCTATCCCCAACTACCCAAATACCCTGTAAAATTACTTTCAATACTGTCAACTCCACCAAGGTCAAGCAGATCTGACAAAGCCCAAGATCCTACAGAATAAGGCCATAAACAATGAGAGGCAGATTCTCACTTGATATAAATTGTCATTGAAGTTAATAGAGGGCTTCTGACTTATACCAGATAAAGTCACCTATGTCTGATTTTTACAGTTAGTTATTCATTCTTAAACATTAGACAACAGCCCCTAGTGTTGCTGCTATGTGAAATATATTATTCACTTAACATACATGCTATAATTTAAAACTTTGACCCTAAATAAACAAAATATCAGTGAGAGAAATGTTGAAATCAGATTCTTTTAGAAGAGCATGTTAAAATGATAGATGTACTAATAATCACACAATACACTGAAACGTAATACTTTTAAAGTTGGTCCCATAACATTGAAATAGATATAGGGCTTCCTGACATTACGGAGCTGCTGTCACTATAGCTATGCCATCATGGGCATGTCCACACATGCAGGCACGTGCACTTGTAGCAGCTCAAGTAGCAGCAGCACAGATTTGTGCTGGAAATTTGTGCTTGGTGGAGGGCAAATTGTGCCACTTGGGGCAAACTGATCCTGCCCAACTCCTCTCAGATCTTCAGCCAGGGAGAGTGAGAGGCTGGGGCCAAGACAGGTGCTGGTCCCCACAGTATAAACAACTGCCCTGGTTAGTAGCTCAGAGCTACTTGTAGCCCAGGGGCCTCTGCTTGGTGTCCCCCTCAGGAGCACTCATCTTCCCATTTTGACCCCTTGGCCCACAAGACACTCCTGTCCTGTTTTCTTCCTCTGTTATCCCCATAATGTTGTTGTTCCATACATCCATTAGGTCATCGTACAGTAGGGGCTAGTGGATTGTGGGAGGGTTCATGGGGGGGGTGTGGATGTGGGGTTTATGAGGGGTTCCCGCAACATGCCTGTCCCCCACCCCCTCCCACAGTGCACAGCCCCAACTGCCAGTGGCCGCAGCCTACAGCGGGCCCTTGGGCTGCTTATGGCCTGCTGCAGGCAGAGCCCTCCAGTGGTGTGGTGTGTGGTGCCATCTAAGTGCCAGGGGCTACATGTGGCATACAGAGCTGACCTGGCCTGGCCCAGTGGTGTATGCCTTCAGGCAGGACCAGGCTGGCTCCTGGTCCTCCTGACCACCTGGGGCTCCCACCACACAGTCTCCCCAGCCCCACATCCCTGCTTACCAGGGACAGAGCCTGGGTCCAAGCTGCTACTGCCAGCCTTGCCCCACTTCTATTTCCTCCAACACACTGAGGCAGTGTGCTGCTGCAGCAGGGGCATGCAGCAGGCATACAGATGGTTTGGCTGAGTGCTAGAGCATCTCCTTGGAGGACCCAGCCTCCAGTTGCTTCAGGACATGCTCCAGGAGCGCACCCTGCACAGCTTTTTTCTAGCATGTTTTCTTTGATACCGGGATTCCTTGGTATCAAACTTAGAGTCCATGCTGCAAATATGCTGTGCGGGGAACATTTTTTGGTTCATGGCATGCCTCCTTCAGCACCTCAAACTGCTTTGAGACATGGCAACAGACACATGTTCCCTCATGTGGATGCAGACCATAGTTATATCAGCAGAGATACTTTGTAAAGGTGAAATATATGCCAGCAGACGAGGTTTTCTTCTGCCAGCCTGGTTACACCAGTGCCATAAATGCCATTTGCTAAGCTGAGGGAAACCTCCTTCAGTTGGTATTACATGGTAGTACCATGGGCTCTGCCAGCAAATCTTTGCAGTGTTGACTAGACAGTAAAAGATGCACAAAATTAATACTTGAAGAAAAGAATATAAGGACTTAGATCTTGGAGACATCAGTTTTATTTCTAGCTATCTTGTTCATTCAATCTTGTTCACTGAAGTGAGATATTAACTAATATATTAAGATGATCATACAGTCGTTCTGTATATATTCAAAAGTCTTTGCATATGTTATTAGGCCATGTAAGAGACTAAATTGTTTATTTGTAAAAATTGTTTCCAATGTTTTATCTTTTTCTCTTCAATAGTACAACCTGTTTTTAAAGTATGCTGATCAATCATGTTTCCAAAACAAATAGAAGAAAGACCAAGACTTATTTTTATTTTTGCATTGACTTTATTAGATATTCACAATGATGCTCCTAAGTAAGGGGGAAAAAAGGTTATTTTGAAATGTATTTACATATATGTGTATTCTGAGATTTCTTGCTTAGGACCACTGGATGCAACTTTTTTTGAGCGTGGGCCTGGATCCCTATGGCATTTATAATGGAGGTATAATGGGGACACACAACACATCGTGATTATGTTGCAGCTCTTAGATACTATAATGAGGGTTGTCCTAAAATAAATGGCAAAGAGGCAAGCCTGACATATAACTGCAAAGTCAGATCATCATTTCTATTAGACACTAGACCAAAGATGGGTGCCATGTGACCCTTACACTACTTAGGGTTTAAAAGCTACGTTAGACATATTTTAAAACTAACAGCCCATGTAATTGTTTCCTATCCTTCTTGTGCCCTACCTACCTTGATATTTGCAGAGAATATTTCTAAGCACTCATTCTGCTCTAAGGGCAAAGGAGATAAAATCCAGGGAGAGAACAACCTTCAACACGCAGAGGAAATATAAATAGACCTAGTATGTGAAATAATAAAAATAGGCTTTATTAGAAGGAGGAAAGCACTATTAAGATTTAAGAGGACTCAAAAACAGGGCATATTTAAGTGTTATTAATCTTATTCTTTATGCGAGTTTGGACCCACATCTGAAAAGTTGGGCCGGTGGGCCTTTGACCCAAAAGAGAATTATTCAGCAAAGATGTATGAGACTTACGTTTGAAGTGTGTCTCTGTGTGTGTGTGTGTGTGTCTGTGTGTGTGTGTGTGTGTGTGTATGGGAAAGGAATGATACAAACAGCTGATTAATTGAGAACAAGTGAAAGGAATAGGTTCTTTGCTCTGGGCACTTCTTTCCATAGCAACCACAGTTCTTTGCAATGACCCTCTGTGACTCCATACTACCTGCAATTCCTCACCATTGTTTCATAGTCTTCATGTGGATTTTGATTTTCTCCAGAAAGATATTAGGACTGAGTCTCATACAGCACCAAAGAGAGAATATGAGGATATAAGCAGGGTGTTCATTATCCCCAAAGCAAAAGTATATGCTTTACTCTGAGTGTGGAACCCTACAGAGCTTGTTTCTCATGCACGGTTACTACAGACATATTTCTACAGGCGCTGTCTCACTAGGTGTAAGTGTATGTGGGAGCTAGATGTGTCAGTTCTTGTAACAAGAACATAGTATTTGAAGAAAACTAGAAATTTAAGGTGGAATCAATTCCACTGCCTTGCAAAGTGGCTGACATATAACACTTAGTCCCTGAAATTCAAATGGAATTATAAGGCTCCATTTTTGTCAAGGAACTACAGCAAATAATTACTGGAATCTTACATTTTCTCTATGAGTAAAAATAATTTTACTACAAGATGAAGCCTACACAATTTATGCGCTGTCTACCTCATTCTGCACTGTGGCTTTGAATAACCATGGTCCCTTAAATAAAATGCCTATTTTATAATTGAAAGAAGAAGTACTACTATAAACCACACATTGGAGCTTGCAATGAATGCCCTGGTAATGAAATGTGTGCATCTGGTTTTCTTCCCCATGAAAGAGGCCTGAAATGAATGAAATACATTCAGTTTATTAGTAACTACAATCTAACATGTAGGTACTGTGGGACTATTTTTCCCCTGTGGATGGCTAAATTGGACTAGAAAAAAATCCTAACCTTCTGTCTGAGCAATATTCGAATCCATTTTAAGGTTTAGCTATAAGCTCTTACAATTCAGGCTAACGTAATTTTTGGAAGAGATGGCAAGGCTTAGACATGCAGGTTTATACCATTCTCTAATAGAGACTAGAACAAGAACTAATATGCAGGAAATTACCCCCCACAACCTACTATAGGATCCTTTCACTTTCCTCTGAAGCATGTCAGATAGGAAAATGAACTAGAAGTACCTTGTGTTTAATCCAACCAGGTATGCATATGTTCCAAACTCGGTAAGGAAAAAAAAATCCTTTCTTCAATGCCTTTCCCCCACGTACATAATGGTAATTTTTCCCCCAAACCTGATTTCCTCTTAGCAAGGGGTGCCACGTTTAGATTATTTCCTCAAAACCTTCCTTCCCTGCTTTTGAATCCTTCCTGAATCCCTAAATTTTATGAAAAACTCTTTGGCTCTCAGCTGTTATTTTACCGTATCTCTACCTCTAAGCTTGTCCTCAGATCATGAGGGCAGACTAATATAGAAAACTAAATTAGACATATTGCATTGGAATTTAATCTCTAATCAGACCCTTGCTGCTTGTTCCTCTGCACAAAGCATATAAATGCATCCCAGATGGGTAAATAAGCAGTCAGTTTTTATCAAGAAAACTATGTATTCATTTTGCTGCTACTTAGTAATTTCCCAGAGACATTCTTTCCTATGCATTGAACAAGTATCTTCCCACATCCCTCTGATGCACAGTTAGCAAGAGAAATTATATGATAATACTTCTAATTTGTAGTTAGTCATTTCAGCAAGCTGCTAGGATTCTTCCATCAAAGTGATGCTTAGTGATGTAAGCCAAAACACAGGAAATCTAAAGTGAAGATCATCTACTTCCATATTCTGAGCTGTACACACTTGATATAAATCAAGCAGGTACTTGTTCAATAGATATATGCTTGCTGCAGTTTCATGTACCCATAGTTTGGAATAGTTCCTGTAACCCACAGCATGTAGGAGGCTGTGGTTATATCAGGCAGTATTTCTGAGTTGACACTGGCAGACCTGGTAAGCTCCATTGTCTATGTGTGACAATGCTTCTATTTGAAAGAAAATGGCATGGTGCATTCACTTCCCCATATTGCTTTTCATGAGTGGTTCTCTTTGGGTCCACAGTCATGCCTTAAACCAGTGAGGTAGAAATGGAGCTTTTCCCCATCTTTTACTGAATGTTTTGGCCTGGACTGCCAAAGCAGAAGTAGGCATGTGCACTGAGACTTCCCCCTTCTCTGCAGCCTTAAACTTTTCTCAGGATAGCTTCTTTGGTTCCAGGGTTCCCAAAAAAGAGGGTTTTACACAGACTTTTTACAACTTGTCTGCATCTTATGGCCCGGCTTAGACATGCCGTTCCTCTTCAGGGTACTATCTCATAGATTGCTTTAACTAAATGCTCTAGGCCCATCCCCAGCTTAGTCTAAGAGTCCCTCCGGTTCCATCCCTCCCTCTTTCACTCACACTTTTTCTGGAATCACGGATTCTCTACTTGGACAAGTTCTGATCAAACACAAGAAAGTTGAGAATGAACAAGCATCTGTCCTAGTCTCCATTTGGGGTCTTTAGGACCACTTCATGTATGGGTGGCCAATCCATGGCATGTATGCCACAAGTGGCAGATGCAGCTGTTTTGTGTGGCATGCAGCACATTTGGCAGGGAGCAAGGAGAACAGCAGCAGATAGGGCAGGCAGAAGAGAGCAGAGCAATGGATCAGA
>NW_005841915.1:2548808-2569548 GCF_000455745.1 Alligator sinensis | reverse complement strand
GAGAGATCAGAAGAGTGGAACCGGAAGGGGATCGAAACAGCACTTGGGGAGGGTTTGAGCTTCCTATGTGGCACACTTGACCAAAAGGTTGACCCCCACTGAAGGACCTGTGTCAATGACCTGGTAGCTTTCCTCCCCCTTCCTTAAGTTTTCTTATGCAGTCATCTAGCTTCAAGGCCCCTTAATGAGGAGACTAACCACATCTCCAAGTTCTGTTTTTCCCTAGTCTTGTCTTGTTATGAACAATGAAAGCTACTTACATATACTGGCTGTCTTTCCCAACATGCCTTGCTACAGGAGCATGCAATTTCTAGCTGCCCATGGCACCAGAAATCTTCCTTTAAGGACTAGTGTATCTTGATATAATCAATGCAGTATGTCACAATTTAATGTAAGGAATTTCTTAAACCAGAAGGTTCAATAGGGCCTGGTATTAACACTATCTATTCTGAGGCACCTCCTCCAGTTGTTAGATGAGATGGTAAAGAGCACCAGTATTTGTACAAACAAGCAGGTTATACCTCTTTGAAACAAATCTACCATTACTCACGCTGTTGTTGACAGCACAATGGAGAGAATGATTTCATTTTGAAGACTGCAAGATTTTCTTCCTCACAAAGCATGCATCTACTTAACTGTCCATCATTCTGGGAACATGTTCATAAAGAGGATTCCTCCATTCCTCAGAAAAAAAATACTACAGTGCCAGTTTGGACCTTAGAGAAGTTTTGCATTGACTTCAACCGTAGTAGGATTGGACTTCAATAGCTATATCCTATTAGCTTCACACAAGGACAGCATCAAGAACAAGAAAAGGCTTAATGGCATATGAGGAAAGATTAAAGGAATTAGTTTTGTTTAATAGAGAAAAAAAGATCCTAAAGAGGAACACGTAACTATTTTCCAGTTTGTAGGAAGTTGTGATAAAGGGAACCATGATCAGTGGTTCTCCATGGCAACTGGGTGAAGACAAAAAGTAATCAGCTTCATTTTAAACAAGAAAATTTAGGATTTTAGGAAAAACTTCCTAATTATTAGGGGTGATGAAATATTGGATTAGGCTTCTCAGCTATGTCATAGGATTTCCATCACTGGAAGTTTTTAACAACAGGTTAGACAAGATGTGTTGGGGATCATCTAGGCATGCTGCCTCAGTGCTGGGGCTTTGATGTCCTTTCCAACCCTCCATTTCTATGACTCAGTAATTCTATTTTAATATGAGTACTTCTGGAGTCTTTAATTGCATGAGTGTAAGTTTTCAAGTGTGATTGCAAACCAGTTGACAACTCTGGCACAACCATACACTCCCAAAGGGGAGTGTAAGGTTAGAAATCCTAATCACTGGAAAATATCTGGCCATGCTTTGTAAAGTGTTCTAACCATAAAGATGTTGGGTAGTACATCTGTTGCTTACTGGAAAGTATTCTTCTAAGGAAATCACATATTGGAGTGGGTTGAATTTTCTTTCCTTTCAACGTCTTTATGCTGGAGGCAGGGTATATTTCCAGGAAAAAATGTGTAGAGGGCTAAAAAAGATTCATTCAAAGATTGATTTTAAAGCTTGAGTGGGTCAGTCCATCTCCTTAAAGGCTGGTATTAATTTTTAGCTTAGTATTCAGATATTACACAGGTGAAAGTTCTTAAACTAACTCAGGAAATGAAAAATAGGAAAGACATCAGGCTTGATTATTGCCACTTACTCAGAAATTTGCACCACTGGAAAGGGTGTTGCACTAAACAGGTTGCATATGTGCTCATCAGCCAAGGCAGTCCATAAATCAGTGAGGATTTTTCTGGAGGTTCCATTTGGTCATCTAAAGAAGAACATTGATAGCTCCCTGAAAATCAAGTTATTTTCAACCCAGATTTTTCCTACAGTCAATTCAAACTGGGATGTCACCTTCAATATTTATAAATGGGGAAAGGCTCAAGATTTGAACACCAGATCCTTTTTGTCTCCCACCACTTCACTTGATAAAGGAGCTTTATCCACGTTATAGCAGCTGACCCAGAACAACTTCCAAAGAATTTCTCCATAGACAGGTTCAAATCATCAAGGCCAAGGGGGGGACACTGGTATGTGAGCAACTCAGTGTCTCAATATACACTGCTCAGGCTTTTGCACCCTGGAGAGGTCTCTCCAGCTTTACTTTATTTTTTAGAGATGTTCAGCGAGCTGATGCTTTACTTAGTATAATTCTCTTGTCTTGCAAGACAGACATATGCCTACTACTGTATTATTTGTTATATTACTGTAGCACCTAGAAAGTCCTAGTTCTGGACTAATATCCTACCATATTAGTTGTCATACAAACACAAAGTATACAGGAATTGCCTTTAAAAGCTTACAATCTAAGTGCAACACAAGACACAACAGATGGAAGCAGATGGGAAATTCCAGGAAAAAAGACAGTGTTGGGCAGCACAGAAAGTGCTGGTCTCAATATACCAGCAATTTAATTGTTGTCCAGTTTTTGTAACTCTCATGGCAAAGGAGAGTTTTAAGGAAGGATCTGAAGAACAATGGAGTGGCTTTAGGACCTCCTTCCAAGTATAAGAGGAAAAACACAAAGGAACTTGCCTGAAAATGTAATAAGTGAGAGAAGGCTGGCATCCTGGGCCTATCAAAGGTGGAAGACAACTTCTTGATGATGGATGAAAGATCAGTGGGAAAAAGAACAAGGGGCCTGGTTAAGTGAAGATTTGGGATGTGAAAGGGAAGGGTGAGCCAGTAGAGAAATGCAAAGAGACGAGTAACATGACAAGACTTATTCTCGGATTTGGTCAAACTGACGGGCTGGGCAAATGACCTTTGCATTCTGGGTGGATATGAGGGAACACTGTCATGAGTCAACCTAGAGAAAGGAGTACCACTGTAACTGGTTCATAAAATGATGCCAGCTTGGACAAAAGTGTTACGTAAGTGGATGAATAGGAAAGGCTATGAGGTCATTAAAAAAGATGCTGCAAGATTTAAATAGAGTCTGGATATGAGAACCTAGAGAAGTTCCCAGCATGTAGCAGGGAATGTTTGAGGGAGAGGAAGTTTAAGAGCTGTGTTATAGCTATATTGAGCTTTAGCTGACAGCTAGACACCCATAAGGAGATCTCAGAAAGACAAGCTGCGCATTCTTTGGTAAAGACGTAGGGAGGCCTGGAGCAGAAATCTAGCTTGAAGATGGTAGTTGAATTTGTGTCTGTTGATGGGATTACTCAGAGATATGGCAGGGATGGAAAAGAGAAGCATACTAAAGAAACAAGCCATGTAGAACCTCCCAAAATAAATGTGGAAGGAAGATGAAGAGGTCTTCTGAAGAAAACAGTGAAGGAGCAATTGGAGAGTTAGGACTCTCAAGAGTTAGACTATGAACAGCTATATCAGAGGTGATTTGCAGGTGAAAGGGGTAAGATTTGTTCTCTAATTTGCCTATCATCAGAAACTTTAGGAAAATGGCTTTAGGTGAGTGCAAGTGGTGGAAGATGGATTGGAAAGGGAGGAACTGGAGGAACTCTGAAGAGCAATTACAAATAGCATATCAATTAAGCTTAGAGGTGAATGAGGCAAGGACATGGAGTACTTAGATGCAGTAGTTGGACAGGCCAGTGGGGTCAAGGGCATTTTTTAAGATAAGAAAAACCAAAGGTTGAATGTGTTGTAAAAAAAAATTAAGCAAAGAAGACCAAGGGGTTAAAGAGAGCAGGGGAGGAGATGAGAATGGGCACGAGGGAGATCAAGTTATAGGATGGAACACTGTGGCAAGCAGAAGCCCTAAAGCAGAACAGATGAGAAACTTCTGCATGTGTGACAGGGAAGAAGGAGAAAGGAGCTGTAGCAATATAACTGGAAACAAAGACTGAATGGTGGGATAGGAATGCTAGTAAAATCAGGTTGAGAAAGGAATGCTAGTAAAATCAGAGTTAAACCATTAGAAAACCGGAATACTTAAGACCAGAATGAGGCTTAGAATAGACAAGAAATATAATAACATAATCAGGGGGTCTATATTGACCTTGATTCATACAGATAATTTCAGTTTGATTATACTGATCAGAGCATCAGTCTCACAAGCCCAGAAATCAGTCTTTCTTAACCTCGCGAGCAAAGTACCAGCTGATTTTTCTTTTGTCACAAAAAACAAATTGTTTTAATTGTCTTGGTATATTTAAGAATTCCTGAATAAGTTTATCAGCCGAATATATGACTGATTAACAGCAGAGATGGCTTGAAGTGTGAACCACATCAGAACTCCCAAAGGGTTTGTCTGCATTCCAGTCAAGCTGCATTTCCAATTAGAAACAGTAGGTGAATCTCAACCGGTTAGGGAGTTCTATTCAGTGAAGCAACCTCAAGACTGGTTACCTATCAAAAGCTTTTCTGAACCTGTGAGGTTTCTACATTCAACAGGAAATCTCATAAGAGCCTACTCCTGTCAAACCAAAGCCACCTTTAAAAACAGTCCTTTCCACAGTATTTCAAAACTTCTGCTTTTTGTCCTAACTTGAAATCAAGATATGCAAGAAGCATCAATAATGATTAAAACTGATAGAAAACAAAGGCCTGTCCAAAACTCTCTTTGAGTTTTATAAGGAATTAGGATTGGACCCAAAGTTAACTAAACTTTATCAAACTTCCCCAAAGTGGAAGACTCTTGAATTTTTAATAAATAACCTATTTTTTATCTAAATATGTTGTCTGTTTCTAGTGATCTAGAGATTTGTTTAATTTGTGGCTTAAACTAGACCAGTACCTACACTGTCTTATAACACAACGGAAAACGTTAGAGTCAGGTTTTCAGTCTATAGCCAAAAAAAGTTATAATATCCTTTATTATGCTAAGGAGACAAAGGGTATCTAAGTGGTACTTAAAAGTCTAAGTGAGATCCTTTCCACCCTGCTTGAGTCCCTGAACATTGTTAATGGCAATGATGAGGGAGTCTTCCTTTCCCTCAGGCTCACAAAATCATTTTTATGATTTACCCTTCAGGCTCTAAGGATGGCACATTACAAAAGTAGTTGTGTTAATGGATTTATAAGGACTGGAGTAAGGTTGCATTTAAATGCCCTTAGGGTAAGTAGAGACAGTCAAAAAGCCTGAGGCTGAATTGATTCAATCTTTGCAGGTTAGTCTCAACTGTGTAGATTGAACTGAGAAGAAAGTGAACAGACATTTGCTTCTGATTTCAGAAATGCAGCCAGATGTCTTCAGTGGCTCAGGCCAGAAGCTGGAGCCCGGGGGGCGGGTGGCTAGAGCATGCCTCCCAGCCACTTCCAAAGGGAAGGGAGGAGAGAAGCCCTCCAAGACTTTCACCAGCTCCCCGCTAGAGCAAAGGGGGTGTAGCCAGGCCCCAACCTGGGGCCAGCATGCTGAGGCCAGGGGAAGGGGGGCCTTAAACTCCCTCCCAGCTTGCATGAGACCCCAGCTCCAATATGCCTGTGGGGCAGTCCCTGCTAGGCTTCAGTCCCCCACTCCACATTTGGTGCGGGGCAGTCCCTGCAAAGGTTTGCCCCCCGCCCACTTGAGCAGACAGCATGGAGTGTAGCCATGCCCTGGCCAGGGGCTCACAGGCTGAGGTGGGGGGCCCTCCCTGGCTGCCAGACCCCCACCCTCTGCTTGAGAGGAGAGTGTGGGGCTTGGCAACATCCAAGCTGAGGCTGTCAGGCTGGTTTAAAATGGTTTAAACCCACACCCTGGCTCAGGACCTCAGCCACGGTTTTCCTGGGAGGGTGGGCAGGCAGCCCCTGCCAGGCTTTTGCCCCACTCACTATTTGCTGTAGTGGAGGGGGTGGGGGCTGGCCACACCCCATCCTGGGGCTCACACACTCAGGTGGGGATGGAGTGGGGTTTAAACCCCCTACGTCCTAGCCTCAATATGCCAGTCCCAGGCTGGGGGTGGCCATGCCCCCTCCCCACAACTTGAAAGAGGGAGAAAACTGTGGCAAAGGCTGCCCTCTCCCCCCCCACCCAAGCAGGGAGCAAGGGGGAAGAAGCATGGCAGGGGCTACTCCTCCCTCCAGAGCAAACCCGAGCTGGGGTCCGGAACCAGGGAGAGGGGCTTAAACCCCCCTCTTCCCTGGAAACCCAGTTGGGGGTTTGCCTGGCAGGGATCTAGCAGGCCCTGCCTGGCTTTTCCCCTGCTCCCCACTTGAACAGAGGGGTGTGGGGTGTGGCCAGATGCTGGACAGGCCAGCACGCTCAAGTGAGGAGCAGGGGAAATGCCAGACAAAGGTTGCTTCACCCCTGTGAAGCAGACCCTGGCTGGGTTTCCTTGCATGGGCGGGGGTGGTAAACCCCTCTCCCTTCCCTCCACCTCAGCCTGCTGGCCTGGCTGGTGTCTGGCCATGTCCCCCCACACTCCCTCCTCTTAAACATGGAGCAGGGGGAAAGACTGAGGGGCTGCTCCGTCCCTGCCAGGCAGACCTTGGCTGGGGTTTAGAGCCTGGTTTCCCACCCCCACCCCCTTCTCAGGCAGCTGGAGCAGTGATAGTCCTCCAGCCAGGGAGCAAAGGGATGGGCCCAGGCCTGTTCTGCTGGAGCAGAAAGCACTGCCCAGGGTTGCAAAGCATCCTGGGGTGCTGGGGGACTATAAGTTAACTTTAACTGGGAAGGGGTTTGGGACAGAAGTTCCATAAACTGGTTTGACCTCAATCAGTTGAGCCTGATACTACATTCAACCAGGTTTCTCTTAAACTGACTTCGGCCATTTTGTAAGTGGTTTAAATGCACTGAATTTCTGTTCTGTTACACATCTAAATTGGTTTCTGATCACTTAAACCGGTTTATGTGTAACTTCTGTCCCTAGCCTGAGAGACTTATATTTCTCCTTTATGCACCTAAGCAAATTCTATATTCTACTTCCCCTGTAGTACAACAGTATTGCTCATGTATTTGTTCAGCTGTTCAAGGACAGGTCACAGTAATGGGGAAGGGTGGCCTTCATGCCATTAGACCATCCGCTAGTTGTTAGAGCACCTGTCCAGGAAGTAGGATACCCAGTTTCCATGGCTTCTTCACCCTGATGGGGCTTAAACCTATACTTCCTACTTCACAACAAAGTGCACTAACTGCCAGGCCAGGGGCTAGGCATTCCCCAAATTGCTTTCCAGACTCCTCTGGAAGTTGGCTTGCTGGACGGCAAAGAGGGAAATTTATGTGCACCCAGGAGAAAAAACAAGCTTAAGGAAGTGTTGCACAGTGAAATGCCCTCTGTTTCTTAAAGGGAAGGGGCCCTAAATTCAGATCTGACCCCTGCCCCTGTAGAATAGTAACTCTCCTATTGTTATTTTTCCAACAAATGGTAAATGCAAAGTGCAGGTAAGCTATCGGCCTATTTAAATTTTAAGGACACAAATTACTAGGACTGCATTCGTTTTATGCCTGTTTGCAAAACCATGCACAGCATTTGCTAGATTTCTATTCTTAGGTACCATCTGTACCACTGTCTTCTTGAGTCGTCGCACTTTTCCAATGTCCTTGATTTTGGTTTGTGGGGTTTACCTTGTACAGTACAGACTGTGATATTGCTAGTTCATTTTGTACTTTACCACATTAAAGACAAGGCAGAGGTTTATAGAGCTCCAGGAGTCAGCTGGCACTCTGCTGATGGGGCTGCTGAGTTCAGCATTACGTAGACATATTTTTATAATTTGTTTACACAAAGGGCCTTTGTTCAGTAGAGACAAAGCACTTTTCGGGGTCCAGTTATTTGCTAAAATGCATACTGTCCACAAATGCTGCACTCTCTGTACTTACCATCTTTTGCAAGCTTATTTTTAGATACTGTATGTGTGACAATTCCTAATGAAAATTCTTTAGTAGACACTATTTAAGTTCAGAATAATCATTCTTTTGATACAATGCTCTTTTCTGGGTTCCGGGTAATGGAACAGTACAAAGAGCTCATCCCACACACACCCCTTCTACCATCTTTACTGAGAAATCTGAGTACTCTTTTTTTCCCCTCTTTTTTTAGCAATTTCTTAAAAGTAATTCTGCATCCAACTTCGACACTGCAGGCACAAAATTAAGTTTTTTTTGTGAGCATAAATAGATAGAATGAATGAGGATGTTTCCTTTAATTTTACTCCAAAAATGCTTCATAAATGAAACATGTAACAGTCTATATTTATAGTAAAAAGAACAAAGCTTTAGGGAAATGAACAGCATTATACTATATTGTGTAATTAAAAGCAATATGACTAATATATTTCCATACAGCTGTATCACAGTATTGGTTATCAAGTGGAATATGTGCAGGGGGGGGAGAAATATAGTTAAAGAAACCACACATTCCAGTGTGGTGGAATGAAGCATTTTGCAAGGTCTTTTTGTTTTTTCAAGAACCATCTTGGAACATATGAAAAATATTAGGTAGATTATTTGCCTTTGGGAGAGTTTACTAGGCGTAATTCACATTTCAGAGATGTAGGAAAACTAATCTCAAAGATTTTACTCAGAGATACAGGAAGAATTTTAAAAGGTGTTTTTTGTATAAAGTGAAAGATGGTAAGATCAAATACATACATTTCTGCTAAGAGAATATGAAGAACATTGGAGATTGGGATGTAGGGTGAAAGCCCAGCTCCTTTCAAGTTTTCAGTTGTAGGTAGCCATGTTTGTCTGAACTCAAGCAAAAGGCAGGGTAGATTTGTACCTTATAGACTAACTAAATGTATATCTATATACAATATAGATATACATTTCCTATCAAAAATGTTTGGGTAGATATAGCATGAGCTCAACTCCAACTCACGACAGTTCAGGATTAGAGAGAGAGAGAGAGAGAGAGAGAGAGCGCGCCTCATCAATCAGCCTCATTTTTTCTGGGATGTTGTTCTTGTCCTAATACTCAATTTTCCTTCAGTCAGAAAATGCACATGCACGTGCACACACACACACACACACACACACACACACACACACACACACTCTCTCTTGCATCAGTCTAAATAAGGTAAATTACATGTAGACGTATTTTAAGACACACAAAGTCAATTATTCTGAGGTAGGAGACAAACATGGGTTTAAATTACAAGGGAAATTTTTGTGGGACTAAAGGAGCTTTTGAACCAAGAGGATTTGAAAAGTGAAAAGACCCCCCTCCCCCTTTCCCTGAACTGTAGGAGGTTTCTTCATTCCTATGCTGTGCAATATTATGATTTCTACTAGTATTTAACTATTAAATAAGAAAGGCACAACCCAGGTTACCAAGCCTCATTCTACTGAGATGAACCTCAAGTTTTCTTGGTTCTTTCTCTGCCATGGATTTTACTATGGGGAGGAACTCTTTGGCTGCCTAGTGCTGCCGTGCCAAAATTAAAATTAAAACTGGTCACATTATTCCTGTTACCTCTTGAAATTCATCAGTGACTCCACTTTTGCACTCAAGCATTCTGGCCACAGCCAGTTTATGGGACTGTTCTTCTCTGACTATTTTTCATCACCATCAATGAAGTTCCAACCCTGTAATTGGGCACAAACAGGTTTTCTTTCATTGGAAGAATTAATTCATTAAGGGCCTGGCTCTCTTCTCCATGAAGCTCAGTGAAGGTGATGAACTCCTACGAGCATAAAACTGATATCAGGAGATTCAGGCCTATATATTGCTAAAGCATCGTGAGAATTCAGTATTATCTTTACTGAATTCTCAGAATATAGGTCTGGGAGAGAATATTGAATTGTGTGAACAGTCTTTTGGTGACCTTTGTTAATATGATCATCATATTAGACTGGATGAAGCAAAGAGATTGGAGATTTTGAAGGCATTAAGTTTATTGCAAACCAAATATGAAACACTTATGATTTATTATTTACCTTACAGTAAGGCACCAAGACCTCTGTCAAGAGTGATGCACCTTTGTGATAGGTATTATACAGACACAGAGGAAAGCTGGGCCCTGCCCTAAAGACCTAACAATCTAAAAGTGATATCCTAGCACAATGGGAATTTGATGCTGACTTCAACTGCCCAAGGATTTCATGTACTTTAACATTCTAGAGGTAGATGCACAAGCACTGTCTGGGTAATCGGGGTACTTCCAGTCTACTTCTGGGTTTGCCGCTGAGCGGGGGGGAGGGGGCCACACTCCTGTGAGACACTCCATCTGCCCCAGCATCGCAGCATTCATGAGCCATGCCTGGTACCTCAAGGTATGTAGAAAAAAACATTTAAAGCTGTGTCTATGGCCTAATCGCTGATTCTCCGAGTCAGCACTGAATCTTCAGATTTGGATTTGACCAAACCAAATCGGGGACAGTGATCCGAATCAACGAATCGAATCTCTGTCCCCAATTTGGGCCAAATCTGAATTGAATATGGCCCATTTTACACACCCCTACTAAGCATCTCTGGGTTCTACAAACTAGGTTTATGTCTCCTGAGGGTCCTGATCTAGTAGGTGTGCTTTAACCTGTGTAATCAGGTGCCCCAAATACAGCAGCAAATGCCACTTTCACCCAAAACAACATCTGGAAGAGGTAATGGGCAGGGACTCACGCAGGTTGTGGGAGACCATTAGTAAATCCCTTCCTCACTCTGAGGGGAGCCAAACCCTGCCTCCTTGGAGTGGATCTTAGTCACCAGGTTATGGGCTATTTGAGAATGTGAAGGTGTCCACTTTAATTGTGTTTTGGGTAAAGTTGCCTACTTTGTGTATGGCCTCTGGCAGATGTTGCACTTAAGGTGTGATTAACCAGTTAATCACATTCTAAGTAGTAATCTGGCCACATGTTCATGCAATTAATGGCATGAAAACCAGGAATAAGCCACAAAATTATTACACAAAATACTGTAATATTGTTGGACTGGGAATCAGATCCCATTGCACCTTTAATTAAACGTCTGTCAGCAGCCTAAGAGAATTCAACATTCATTGGGGTAGAGCCATCACAAGCCAGAGTGAACATGACTCCCTATACCAGAGCACCTGGGGTGAGGAAACTTGGATTCTGGTCTCTGCCCTGATAACGTCAATGATTGTTCCATGTAAAATATATTAACATACCTTAGAACAGGGACCAACTCTCCCACAGTCCAAGTGAGCCCCTTACCCACTTGCTTGCAGAGTCATAGAGCCATCTTGATTTCCCTCGTTCTGAACCAATGAACCCTAGAATCTTTTCTTCAACAAGCTGGACAGAGAATACCCACACACCAAATTACCCTTTGGGGTGTGAGGTGAGAGATATGGGTTTGAACCTCTTAGGGGAGGGAGGTAAGCCTGGAACTCCTTCATCCTGGGTGAGCCCCACCCAGTAGCTTATTGTATAAAACTGGAAGGGGCAGTAGCACTGCTGGCAACTGTGATTAAAAAAAAGAAGAATTCACGTTAAATAAATAATGTGAAATCACATCATAGAATCATAAAAAGTTAGGGTTGGAAGGGACCTCAGGTGGTCGTCTAGTCCACCCCCCTGCTCAAAGCAGGACCAACCCCAACTAGATCATCCCAGCCAAGGCTTTGTCTAGCCAGCTCTTGAAAACCTCCAAGGATGGAGCTTCCACCACCTTTCTGGGTAACCTTTCCCAGTGTTTTACTACCCTCCTAGTGAGAAAATTCTTCCTAATATCTAACTTAAATGTCCTTTGCTGCAACTTGACACCATTGCTCCTTGTTCAGATCATCTGCCACCACAGAGAACAATCTAGCTCCATCCTTTTTTGAACCTACCTTCAGGTAGTAGAAGGCTGCTATTAAGTCCCCGCTTAGTCTCCTCTAAATTCACAGGTTTTTCGAAGTTTAGAGCTGGAAGGGACCTTGTGAGATCATTGGGTCCAGCCCCCCTGCTCTGGGCAGAAAAGACTGTTGGGGTCAAATACCCCCGGCAAGGTGTGCGTCCAGTCTCCTTTTGAAGATCTCCAGGGTAGGTGCCTGCACCACCCCCACTGGGAGTCTATTCCAGAGTCTGGTCACATGAACCATGAAGAAGTTTTTCCTTATATCCAGTCTAAAACCTTCTAGGAGTTTATGAGGTCCAGCCCCCCTGCTCTGGGCAGAAAAGACTGTTGGGGTCAAATACCCCCGGCAAGGTGTGCGTCCAGTCTCCTTTTGAAGATCTCCAGGGTAGGTGCCTGCACCACCCCCACTGGGAGTCTATTCCAGAGTCTGGTCACATGAACCATGAAGAAGTTTTTCCTTATATCCAGTCTAAAACCTTCTAGGAGTTTATGAGCATTGCTCCTGGTTTTCCCCTGGGGTGCTTTGGTGAATAGTTGTTCGCCTAGCCCCTGATGCTCTCCTCTGATATATTTGTAAGCTGCCACCCAATTTCCATATATATTTGTAAGCTGCCACCAAATTTCCATGAAGTCTTCTCTTTTCTAGGCTGAACAGTCCTATATCTGTCAGCCTTTCCTTATATGGCTTGCTCTTCAGGCCTCTAATCATAAGAGTGGCTCTTCTCTGGACTCTCTCAAGCTTCTCTACATCCTTCTTGAAGTGTGGTGCCCAGAACTGGATTCAGTCCTCCAGCTGCAGCTTCACCAATACCGAGTAGAGTGGGATAACTCTTTAGTTTTGCTTGAGATACATTGGTTGATGTACGTCAGCATATTGTTTGCTCTGCTAACTACAGCATCACACTGGCAGCTCAAATAGGCCCAAATAAGCCCAATTTCCACAGTCTTTTCTCATAAGTCATGTCCTCAAGCCCCCTCACCATTTTGGCACCCTCCGCCAGACTCTTTCCAATTTGTCCATGTCCTTTCTGTAGTGGGGGGTCCAAAAGTGATTTAGATCAAGTGAGGGAACACCTTGAGAGACTTGACATCCACAGATGTATCTCAAGCAAAACCAGGGATGTCATCCTACTCGGTCTTAGTGAGGTTGCAGCTGGAGTACTGTGTCCAGTTTTGGGCCCCCCACTTCAGAAGGGATGTGGATAAGCTTGAGAGAGTCCAGAGGAGAGCCACCCACATGATCAAAGGCCAAGAGAGCAAGCCTTATGAGGAGAGGGGACTGTGGCATCAATACCTACACAGTCAAATGGGTCGCTAACTGGCTGGAGAGCCGCACCCAGAGAGTGGTGGTGGATGGGTCATTTTCCACCTGGAGGGATGTGGGGAGTGGGGTCCCCCAGGGCTCTGTCCTCAGACCTGCACTGTTAAACATCTTCATCAGTGACTTGGACAAGGGGGTAAAAAGCACCCTGTTCAAATTTGCTGACGACACTAAGATGTGGGCACGCTAGAAGGGAGGAATAGGCTGCAATTGGACCTAGATAGGTTACAGAGGTGGGCAGATGAGAACAGGATGGGTTTCAACACTGACAAGTGCAAGGTGCTGCACCTGGGGAGGAAGAACCAGCAGCATACCTACAGGCTGGGGAACTCCCTTCTTGTCAGCACAGAGGCAGAAAAGGATCTTGGAGTCATTATTGATCCCAAAAGGGACATGGGCTGACAGTGTGGGGACGCGGTCAGGAAGGCCAACCACACCTTGTCATGCATCCACAGATGCATCTCAAGCAGGTCTAAGGAGGTGATCCTCCCCCTCTATGTGGCACTGGTCAGGCTGCAGTTGGAGTACTGCGTCCAGTTCTGGGCGCCGCACTTCAGGAGGGATGTGGACAGCATGGAGAAGGTCCAGAGGAGGGCCACCCGCATGATCAGGGGGCAGCAGGGCAGGCCCTATGAGGAGAGGCTACAGGACCTGAACCTGTTCAGCCTCCACAAGAGATGGCTGAGGGGGGATCTAGTGGCCTATTACAAACTAGTCAGGGGGACCAGCAGGTATTGGGGGAGTCCCTGTTGCCCCGAGCACTCCCAGGAATGACTAGAAATAACAGTCACAAGCTGGCAGAGGGTAGATTCAGACTAGACATCAGGAGGTGCTACTTCACTGTCAGAGCGGCTAGGAACTGGAACCAACTTCCAAGTGAAGTGGTGCTGGCTCCTACCCTGGGGGTCTTTAAAAGGAGGCTGGATGAACACCTGGCCGGGGTCATTTGACCCCAGTACTTTTTCCTGCCATGGCAGGGGGTTGGACTTGATGATCTGCTCAGGTCCCTTCCGACCCTACCAACTATGAAACTATGAGAGGCTGAGGGACATGGGACTCTTCAGCCTGGAGAAGAGAAGACTCAGGGGAGACTTGGTGACAGCCTATAAGTACATAAAGGGGGTGCACCAGGATCTGGGAGAACAGTTGTTCACCAGGGCTCCCCAAGGAATAACAAGGTGTAACGGCCACAAACTTCTGGAAAGCCGATTTAGGCTGGACATAAGAAAAAATGTCTTTACTGTCCAAGTGTCCAGGGTCTGAAACACGCTCCCCACAGAGGTGGTGCAAGCGCCTACTCTGGGCTCATTCAAATGGTGTTTGGATGCTTACCTTCTGGGGGTCATTTGACCCCAGCAGACTTCCTGCCTATGGTAGGGGGGCTGGACTGAATGATCTTGCGAGGTCCCTTCCAGGCCCTAATATCTACAGATCTATGAAAACTGAACACAATACTCCAGATGTCACCTCATCAGTGCTGATTAGACCTTGGAAAAAAAAACTTACAGACCTAGATCCAGGACATGGTTCAGGGATGTGATTCCTGAATGTAGTGGGTCCCTATGTCCTGGAGAGGGCAGCATTTAAGACATATTCTTGTCCACCGCTTTTCCTACTTCTCTGCTTAGTGTTCAGGGCAGTGTGCCTCTTGCTGTGAATCCTGTTCTGAAGCACTTACCTGCTTCCATGCACTGTACAGGGGTTTAGGCACCTAACTCAAGGCTGTTGGTTCTGCTCAGAGATCAGGAGCTTGGAAGTTATGCGCTATGGTACTCAGTGTTATAACACCCAACTCCCATTTTGAATCTAACCTTTACAGCTTTTGAAAAAGCGACACTGGCAGATCTGGCTGGTTATGGTTATTCCAAATTATTGTTCAATTTAAAATGATTAAAAAGAAAATCAGGTGTCTAATGACATATCCCTAATTTTATTTATAATGTGCTCTGCTCTGCTCATACATACTTGTCAGGGCACAGTAATCCAGTTTTGCTGTAATTAATTCTTCCACTCACATTCAACATAGAAGTGATACAAGAATAGACACAAAAATCTAAGTGTGTGACATCTGAGTGGATGGTTTCCTTTTTATATATATAACTTCTGTACTGCTAAAAAATGAGTGTGTTCTTTTTTACATTTGTGACACAACCTTGGGCATGACTTTGTTATATTACAAAAAGCAATTTGAAAAATATCTTTCCTTGGCTTCTGTACAACCACAGAAAATTGATTTATTTTGGGGTTTCCACAGCTGTGTGTGGGTTTTTGCAATACTTTATTTTGTATTATTAAATCTGACCCTTGAAATGTTCCTTTGATTTAATGTGAAATCTGTTTTATTTGATAATTCCTTATAGATACAGAGGAGAAAGTCTTGTCAAAGCCAGAGATTTTTTTTTCAAAATGTAATGGTTCAATCATTGTTTTACCACAGACTCCAAATAAGGGCCAAGAGCAGAAAAGAAACCAGATTGTGAGGTAGAGTCATGATTTGGTGCCTCTTGGTTTTGAGCGAAGGTTTGGCATGACAGCCTTGAGGTCCTATGTGCCAACATTATACCTATTGTTTTCCCTTGGATTTAACTCCACCTATTCCCTGAACTCTGACCTGCACGTGAGCCTAGGGGATGTTGCTTGTGCCCCGTGCATTTTTATCCAATAATAGGGATAGCGAGGACAAGGATGTAATGAGCCCAAGCCTAATGTAGCCTTGAGCGAAACACGTGAAAAAAATATTTGGGCTCCTCTGTGCTGACTGAATTGGAGGGCAGTATTGACCCATTTTGTTACTTGTTTCAAGCACAACCTAAGATCATGGATGAACTCAACAGTAAAAATTAGACTTTTTTTTAGACAGTCTGCCTGTCGGGCCCCCTTGAGCTAACATTTTGTGTACGCAAAATGAAATGGTACCTGTGCTTTGTCTCCATGGCAGCAACTCCAGAAAGCCCTGGTAGCAAACAGCTGACGGAGGCTTAACTATTGTTGCAAGCCTTTGAAGATCCTGAGTAGATAATAAGGAGATGAATCATTATTGCTGTTCTGTGCCACTGTGTTGGTTTGAACAGACAGCGTCATTAGGCCCAACATATCCTGGAACGGGAGGTGGCTAGTCACTGCAGGGGGGATCCAAGCAGCAACATATACGATGCTGATGTCATTGAAAGCCAAGAAAGAGACAGAGGCAGGACTATGTTGCCATGAACTGCTGGCTTGCTTCATGCGTTGAGCTACTGTCTCTCCATGGGCCTGAAACAAACAGGAGGGAAACAGTTCCCAGAGAGAGACAGCGCCAGACAGCCAGAATAACAGGCCATTTGTAGCTTTCCAGTTAAATCATGATATTCAGTGGTCCAGGAGCAAGGGGAGTTGCACAACGTACCCCTTATGTGATCAGAAGGCTGATTCCCCAGATGGATTTGTTTGCTGATCAAACAGCTGCAAACAGGAAGGATCTGCATGTAAGTGCATGCAGGATAAAGGACACACGCATGCTTTCCTAGGGCTAGAATGTGCTCCAGGGCTGGGAGCTGCACTAGAGCAGGGCTGGAGACGTTGCGTGGCAGCTGGCATCCGCAGGAGGAACTCATTCTTGCTGAGTTAAAGAAGATTCCTCCTGGGAGCTCTGAGGTAGCTCACTGCAATGCGCTTCATATGGTACGCGACAACACAACCTCATGACTTCCTTCAAGCACCTCATGTTTACGGTGGTAGAAGAGAGAGTCGTAGGAGAGGGCAGCACCAAGCAGATGAGTGGGGCACTGGGGCAATACCAGAGGGGGCCTGGATACCATATGTTTCATGGAGCTCCTCAGAGCACTGCTGAGAAGCATGGCTTACCCACCCATGGCAAACCTGGAAGTCAGGCAGTGAAGCTGCTTTGGGAGTGCCCTGACCGCTCCTGAATTCTCTTTCTCTGCAAGGCTTGATAGTGGCAGCAGGAAAACCCCGCTTTGGATAGCTTCACCACTTACTTTCACATTTGCTGTGGTGGCTGAGTAGTGTGTTTTGCTGTGGTCCTCAGTAATCTGGTGGAAGTGGTGTACATATATCCCAAAAGGGCGACATCAAGTATGAAACCTGGGAATAGCACTTGCAGGGAGGTTATATCCCTTGACACTAATTTCTGTGCATTAATTGGAGAGCCTCAGTTTGGGAGGGGAAACAAGCATTTTGGAGGACAGGACTAGAGTGCAAAGTGATCTTGATACATTGGAGAAATAGTCTGCAATCAATAACATGAATGTCAATATAGATAAGTGCAGTGCACTACATTGAAGAAAGAGAAATCAATCACACACAAAACAAGGAAAAGCTGGTTAGGAGGTTATAGTGGACAAAGCAAAACATTGAGTCAACCAGGTGGTGCCCTTCCAAAAAAAAAAAAGGAAGGCAAATGTAATTTTGGGCTGTGTTATGAGAATGCCATATGTAAAACAGGGGAGGTAATTTTTCTGCTCAACTCAGCAGTGGTGAGCGGGAGTACTGTGTCTAGTTTGGGGCATGATATTTTCAGAAAGTTGGAGGGAAGTCAGAGAGTCCAGTGTCAAGCAACAGAAATGATAAAAGGTTTACAAAACATGATCTATGGGGAAAGGTTGAAATAGCTGGAGTGATTTAGCCCAGAAGAGAGGAGAAAGGTAGGAGAGGGCATTTGACAGAAGCCTTCAAAATGTAAAGGTTGATATAAAGAAAATGATGATTGGTTGTTTTCCATATCCATCAAGAGTAAGACAGGAGGAAATTTGTTTAATTTTTAGCAAGAGTGATTTCAGTTAGATATTAGGAAAAAATATTGGTCTACAAAGATAATTGAGTACTTGACCTGGCTACCTACAAATCTTGTGGCATCCCGGTCACTGGAGGTTTTTAAGAATGGGCTAGGCAAATGTCCGTCATGGGTAGTCTGAGTATATTTGATTCTGTCTGGAGTGGGGAGTAGCTCAGAAAACCCCTGTAAGTCTCTCCTGCTCTACATTTCTTTGATTTTGTAGGGGAAATTCTAACCAATGTAACTGTTAATTTCCATGCGGTGTTTATAAAAAAGCATTATCCTCATTGAGAGCTGCATATAGTCATCAGCATTACTATGGTTGCTGCATTTTTACATTGTTATTTCTCATATAAAAACAGGGAAGAGAAAGAGGCACAAGAATAAAGGAGAGAGTGGCCCAGCCAGGGTGAATGTTGGCAGAGAGCCTGTGCATGTTCCCACTTACTATTTAATCCTAGAAGGTAAGACTACATGCTGGTTGGAGGAGCTGCCAGGGGGCAGCTATCCAGTGGGGCTCTCCTTGCCAGCCTCATATAAACACACAAGGGGAGAAGGCTGAGGCAGGAGGCATTACAGAATAGGTCTAATGGGTCTGTGGACACTTTGTAGTGTATAGGGAGAAGATAAGGCTGCAGGATAATGCACTAAAATCTTAAAGCTATAACTATAATCCACAGGTTACAATTATACCAAAGGGGAAGGGGTACATACCTCAATTCTGGGCCCAATCCTGCATGGCTTTGCATATGTATGTGGTTTAGTTGGTTCCAGCCATGTGCAAGGGGGCTGTCAAATCAGACTTGGTTGTGTTTTAGACTCCCTTTGCACAGCTGTGAGCTACTACACAATGTGCAAGGCAGTGGAGAATCACGCCCAGTAGCTTCACATAGGGAAACAGCAGAAAGAGCCCAAGGAGGGGGGAAGTTTGCATTGCCAGTACATGCATTCGCAGGCGTAGTTGCTTTGGCCATTTGCTTGCTGCAGGTGTTTGGATCGCTGCTCAGCTTGCTAAGCTTGTGCTGGTAATTTGCTAATCTATTTTTACCAGTGTTTTCTTTTTCACTGAGCCACTTTTGCAGGGAGAGAGATTCTGATTTGAATGGCTTTATTTCCTCCAACTTCATACCCTGTTCTATTTACAGACACCTCTAAAATTGACCCTCCTGTGCCCCCCAAAAAGTCATTTGGAGAATGGAAGTCCAGACAGGGCTCATACTATGTTGGTTTGTATAAAACCTTTAGGTCTCTTGGACTAGAAGAGGCAGCTGCAGCTAGTAAAATAAACACACAGTGATAATGCGGTGCTCTCTCAATATATGATATTAACTCTTTAGTGATCACCTTCTGCAGCAGATGAGGGCCTTGTTACATGGTAATTGTGGGCAGCTCCTGGAGCTTTTAATGCCTGGACTGTCTGCACATTTACACCTTAAAGTAGTTTAAAGCACTCGCTATTCGGCTCAAAGTTACACCAGTCCAGGGTAGGATTATCTCTTTATTTGCACAATCCAGCTCCTGTTTTATTCAGGTGTAGCCACTCCCTACAGACATATCACTCAAGCTGAAGGTGTGACCACCCCAAACTCCAAGCTATCACTAAGCTGATCAACATTTGTGTGGTTCACAGCCTAAAGTGTAACAAGGCCCAGAGACAAATATTAGTTTGAAACAGAAGCTCTTAACATTATAATCCCTTGGGAGAGAAACTTAAATTAAAAATAGAGGCGTCCCTCCCTAGATCTCTAGATTGGAACTGTCATATTGAATGAAATAGTTTGAATGTTTGTAATAGTTGCCCGTTAGCCAGTTTCAGGAAGAAGGCAAGATTTATCTCCTTATCTAGGTCATTGTTTTGGTCTACATGCGGAAGATCCTGACTTTGCTCAAAGTCTTAACTCTTGAATTTTATCTTTAGAGGCCTTTAACAAAGCAAACCTAAAATGCAAATATCCCGAGTTCCGAGAGATCAAACCCTAGGGCCTTTTGTTAAGATTGGAAAGAAAAGGGCACTTGCAGTGGTATGGAAGTTCCCCAAAGTAATTAAAATGATCAACAAAAGAAACTGATTATCAAGCAAAAGAATATGTTAAGAAAGATCCGAGCCCAAATTTGGGAGTAATGACAGGTTTGGGTAGGAGTGGCCCAAGATGGCAACTCACTCAATAAAAACTGTAACCTACTCTCCCAAATTAGAGGTGACTATACTTGCAGAACAACGAAGGAAGAATCGCAAGTGTAGACCGGATCAGACTGATCACTTGAACCACCCTCTCCGTGAACACGAATCTCTTAGTTCACGCTGAAGCCGTGGAGCACCCGAAAGGGACTGAAGGAAGGGGACTGAGTCCTATCACTGCTGAGGCCAGCCCATTGCATCGTATTGCTGAGGCAAGCCCATTGAACCGTACTACTGAGGCCAACGCATTAAATTGTACTACTGAGGAATGAAACCATATTTAGGTGTTTGGCTTCTCAGAATTCTAGGATTGTAAGTATATTATGAAAAATAATAGTATTGATTCAAATTTAACTTTTAGTTGTAATTGTAGTTGTTTTTGTAACACTAATTCTTATAGCATTGCTTGGGAAGGAAGTGCATTCGGAGCATTGTTTCTGATATATGTAATTATTGTGTTCTTAATGTTTGTGGTATTTCTTAAAGCTAAGCAGTGTTATATGCATAGCAAAGAATTTTAAAATAAAATTGTGTTGTATGAATTGTGTAATCATTGTGAAATTGTGCAATCAACTAACTACTCCCCCAGCCAGTGCATCAAAACGAATCAGTAAATTGTGTGGGATTTTCTCTATTCCATAACCCACTAGAGACAGGAACCATATTTTAAATTGGTCCAGGATAACTAAAGTCTCTGACCAATGAATACCGGTTGAGAATGAAATGAATTGTCTCATTTGTGTTTATTCCTGGAATCTAATTCAGCATAGTTTTTAAACAAATGGGTAAC
>NW_005841915.1:2522388-2548777 GCF_000455745.1 Alligator sinensis | reverse complement strand
GAACTCAATAATGCATTGTTTTACATCAGGCATGAATCTGGCCCATAGTCAAAATAAAAGGCCTACCAAATAACTGGTATATTTTGTAGCTGAGAAAGGAGACATCTCTCAATTTCTCTCATGCCGTACAACAGGGAAAGCAGAGGTCGGAGCTGTTGAAAGATGGTTTGCCTCAAGTAGCGCATAGACGATTGTGGGTAAAGTTACATGTTTGATTTAGAAGAATACTAATGGCACTTAAAATGTGAGTATCCACAAGTTAAAGCTCTTTACCTCATACTAAGGGCCCTCTGAGCATCTCAAAATTATGTTACTTTAGGCGAGGATTAACTCTGGGCCCTCTACTTAGCTCATGTTATGTAACTTCAGTCTTTGCCACCGAGATAAAACAAGCAATCTGCAGTCCTCAAGTATACCAGAATACACCACTCCCACTCCCCTTACCTGAACGCTGAGCAAGGATAGAGCGCAAGTGTCCTGCTCCTAGCCACGCCCCTGTGGTGCATACAAAGGAAAGTAGGCTCCTCAGGCTGTTCTTGTCCTATGTTAACATGGGCCCATTCTGAGTTTGTTCTTTCTCTCTCACCCGGCTGTATAGTGAACTGTGAAAGTATATTCAAACAGTTTGTAAATCCACTTCCACAGGCAACCTTCTGGGTTGGATTTTGTAAGCAACCACTGCCGAACACTGAGGTTTGTGTTCACTATGGAGGCCAAAGCTAGTAAATATGGACACTTGCGCTTGAGGGTCCCCGCAACAGTCTGACTCTCCCCTTGTATGGCCAAAAACTTAGTTCCTTCTCATTGAATCTGCAACGTCCAAGAACCACCCATTGACACCTAGAAATTGAGCTCATTCGTTTATTGGAAAGCAAGTCCAATAATCATGTCTGAAGAATCAGCAGTTGATCATTCAGGGTCATAATATGTATTCAGGAATTTAAGCATAAGTTAGAATTTCTTCATTCAGTGGTTTAAACACTACTACATGTTCCTAAGACAAAATGTCTCTTAGTTATCTGGTATAATGGTGTTGCCCGTGCAGTGAAATTTTGTTCCAATCTCTTGTAGACTTCACAGAGACCCAAGACCTCTGCTCCTCCTCCTAGTTTGTAGGTGCTTTCCAGTCCTTTATAATATTAAGTTTTGATATTGAGGGTCTAATCCCTCCTCACTAACTGTATATCCCAGAAAGATGACATGATTCCTTATAGACTAATATATTCCTTGCAAGACTTAATTCTGACTCCCTAAAAAGTTTTAGACTCCTTTCCATTCTCTACCATGTTTTATGGGAAAAAATAACTTCATCTAAAGACCTGAGAATGTTTTCAACTCTCTGAAATGTCCCTGGTGTATCCATGAGTTCAAAAGTCATTCTGTGGAAATGAAACAATCTGTATGATGCCACAATGGAAGATTTTTCTTGATCCACTTTAATCTGATGGTATCCAGATAACCAAATCAAAACTACTAAAATATTTGCTCCTGACATTTTATCCCATGTCTCTGCTACATAAGGAAGTGGGTATGAAGTATTTGCAAACTAAGTTTCCTGTGGTGAATGCAAATTTTGGAGTCCCTTTTGGGTTTTTCCACAGTTATACCTGGGAATGGCCCAGGTGATATAAACTGCATGCTACAAGTTGGCCCCACTGAGGTATTTGGTCTCTTGTTCTCTGCTACCTGATAGGCGAAGGGAACCTGGTGTGGAGTTGGCTCCCAGGAGCACTCCCTTGTTTAAGCATCTCTCCCTAGCTCTTTGTTAGTTTTGGAGAATGTGTTAGCATACCACGAGAGCAGCAGTTCTAAATACTCCCTTTATTTCCCTTCAGAGAAGTCTTCTATCAAGCCAACTGCCTAGCTCTTTTATTGATTGAGCTGCTTCACAGCTTGTGACCTCTGCTCCTGGGATAGGCTTTGAGACAGCAGCTGTCCTTGCCACTGTTCCCTTAGTCTGGTTTTTCGCTATTTGCCCCTCCTGGTCAATCACTGTGTTTGTACTGGGTATTTCCCCAAAATTCACTTTTTGGCCCAGTTCGAAGTAGAATTCAACTAGCCAGAAACCCAGTCCAGACATCTGTCATATCAAATACTATTACAGGTTGACTGCAATGGCCTTTTTCATGTAGGGGTATTGCATAATAACCTGGTTTCAAAATTGCCCAAGAAGAGGGAACAGTTTTTCTCTGTCATTCAGTAAGTGGGGTAGAAACCCCTCTACAGCTCCAAGATTCACACTTCACTGACTGTTATCCAACAGTGGTATCTGAATATAGTCCAGAACAAATGTGGTCTATTAATACTCTCATCATTCTTGTGATGCCCTCTGATGAAATCCACTCCCAATACTACATCAGTAGAAATACTCGCAAAACCTGCTTGGTATACAGAAGCCTCCCATTCAACAGAAGCTCAGTTTCAGCTCTCTGCAGTGTCAGAAGACAAAGCATCACAAATCTAATTCTGGCAGTATACATTTTCTTTGGTTTTCAAATTAAAGAGCTTTACATGGAGCAGACTCCTTTCAGATCCTGAATCCAATACCATTGTGACCTTACAGCAGTCGGTGGGCGCATCTATATGTGCAATTAGTGTACCTGAATAAACTCCAGCACAGTTCACACCAGAATGTATTGCTCCTGGGCACAGCATTTACACGTGCGCCTGGAACCACAGCACGTTGAGCCCAGGCAGCGCAGCTCCAGCTGGCAGGAGGCTCCAGGAGAAGGGGTCAGCTGGTAGGAGGAGTCAGCCTGCCAGCTCGGAGCTACTCCACCCTGGCTCAACATACTGTAGAAGGGCTGGCTAGGGCACAAGGGTGCTACAGTGCAAGGCTAGCCAGCAGGCAGCCCCTCACTGTAGCACCCTTATGCCCCAGCCAGGCCCAGTTACCATCTACACATGCATTGCACCGGTATAAATAACTCTGCCATAGAATAGTACTTGTGTTGGGAAGTACTATCCTATGGTGGAGTTAATTAATTTACTCCAGCCTAATAGCATCTCTCATGTAGACAGTGGCACTGTACTGCAGAGCTAATTAGGCAACTGCAGTAAGCATCTTGTGCAGATGTACCCCAGTGTCTTCTAGTTAGTCCCATTGCATCAACAACCTCTAATTTCCTTGGATGTGGCTTCTCTTTCCTTGGGCATCTTCAGTGGCCTTTGCTTCCACAATGCTTGAAAATATCATTTGGTCTAGGAACCTCTTCAGAAACAGTCTTATTTAACTCTGGGTGTGCCTGTGAATACTCCACACCTGGGCCTCTTCTAGGTTTTAGTAATTTAACTAGCAATCATCTCCTGTCATGCTGCATGTGTTATAAAGGAGTCACCTAGAGCTGCTGCTTTTAAGGAAACCCCAGTTTCAGCTTCCACATTTATAATTCTGCAGGTCTCTGGTTTATCCACTAACTTATGTTCTTTCACCAGCAGGTTATCACCTTCTCCTGTTAGGGTGATTATAAATGCCTTTTCACATTGAGTCTCTCCCAGTTGGAAGGTCTTGCTTTCCCACCCAGGGGCATACTAATCACTGATCTCAGGATGGCATTTTTTTCTTCCTGGAAAAAAAATTCCTTCCCTCCTTTCCAGATTGGCACAAACTACAAGGGGGGTTTTGCCTTCCTGTCTGGTGTGGGGGCTGGTCCTTTATCCTAAGGACTTTTCAACTAACTACTAGCTGCTTCCCTGTCATTGCAGCAGAAGGGCATTGGCAGCAGCCTCTTCTCTCCTGGTTTTAGCTGTGGCATGTTATAGGACAGAGGCTGGCAACCTTTACAATCTGTGAGATGGAACAACCCAGCCTGCAGTCTGCTGTGGTGAGCCAGCAGTGGGGAGGCTGCCTGCACCTATGCCAGGGCCAGACACTGCTACCACTTCTTCCAGCCCCCATCCCTTTCCCCCTCGCCCACCACCCTGGCTCCCTGGCTGGGGTGCAAGTGCAGCTTCTTGCTGATGGAGACCTGAGCTGGGCCTGGGCAGCTGGAAGCTGCATCCACACTACTGTGGCCTCTCCCTGCCCCATGGCTGTAACACTGGAAGCCACACACATGCTCCAGCTGGGAGGGGCGGGTGGGGGGAGAAGCAGGGAGAAGTGGTGGGGATGCAGGCGCAGTTTCCAGTTGTCCAGTCTGAATGCAGCTCCTTGTTACTCAGCCTAAGCACAGGCATGGGCAGAGGCAAAGACCTCTGGCTCTGAGGACCAGATCTAGTGGCTTCATGCTCCATATCCTGTCCCTGTTGTAGGATGGTCTTGGTATCTTGCTGTTTCAGATACTGTGCTTTGTAGTTGTGTGTGAGGATTTAAGGTGGCAATTTTGGGGATTCCTCGGGCTAACAATTATCTGTGAATGCAGGGGATTGTACTCAGTGATCAAGGAGGCCTCTTCCTGTCCTATGTTCTTATGATTTGTCATGGGGTATCTCTCTGCCCTCCTTGTTCCAGATTGAGTGCAGCACCTCTGCTGCAATTCAACCATCTCCTATATAGTGTCCCTCTAAAGCATCCTCCTCAAGGCATGAATTACCAACCCTATTTCCAAAGATCAATCCTTCCCTCCCACCACTGCAGGTGTGTTGCATGGCTTTCTGTAACACCAGTTCTTTGCACTAGAAAGCTGCTGGTAAAAGACTTTTGTACCATCATCCAAAACTACTGGTAGTTACTGTACTGCTTTCTCTTCAGCCCACTCATCTGCAGGGCATAGTAGCTCAATGTCTGTGAAGAGCTCTCCTGGGTCAGTAAAGTTATCTTAAGGCAGAGGTGTTTTTTCTGTCTTGAAGCTACTGATATCAGTAGTAATATTTCTTTATAGAAAAAAAAAAGATTTATTGGAACACCTCTAACTCCAAATGCACAAAAGTGGAATGTAAATTATTACTATCCCCTGGAATCAAAGATAACATCCTAATATAAAACAAGACAACAGCTTAACACCATTGTAGAGATGCTGTTTGCGGTGTTCATACTGAGCACATCTACACAAGATGCTAACTGCACAGTAGCCTAAATTTACTACACAGTAGTGTGCAGGGCAAAACCCATGCTAATATGCTAGTAGACAGTAATATTAGGCTATTGCACAGTTAGTGTCACTAAAAAGCCATGTGCTGGCGCTATTGCACAGTAGCGCCAGTTACTGCGCATTGATTTAGTACTTGGTTATACAAGTACTAAACTAAATGTGCTTTAACTATGGGCACATTAATGAACATGTAGATGCACCCACTGTATAATATATAGAAAACCCTTCTGTCACATCCATTCCTTATTGCTCTTGATTGCGAAGACAATTCTTTCCTTGCCAACCTTGTGCAGGCCCCACATGCAAAATCTGTAGACTGCCTTCACACAGGAGGTGAAAACGTAACTGTAAATTACTTAAGGTCACAGAAGAAACTAGTATCAAATCAAGATTAGAAGTCAGAGCAGTAAGAACCTGTCTTCATCAAGTCATATTAAACAAGACAATACAGAACTCAACCCTATCTTACAGCTACTACTTTGTCCCCGATTTAGGATCATTCAGTGGTAGCAGATATAAAAATCCATTGCTCAGTGATAATCCAGACTTTGAAGAAAGAGCTTTTGAACAAGGTTAAATGGGAGAAAGTTAAACAGCAGGAAGCATAATCCTGCTACTGCTGCCTTCCAATTCAAGTGCAACAGCATGATTAAGGGAATGAAGTCTTTTGCCTTGTACAGTTGCAAAAAATTCCAACAGCAGTAATTAATCTTCAAATAAATAGAAGAAAGGATGAGATAAAAGGTCAGCAGTGGGCAGAGGAGGCACAGGACATTTCCAGGGAGTAATTTTTGCAGAAGTGTAGGATTCAGGAAGCAGAAGGTCAGTATGTCAGTTTGGTAAATCTGTCAAGTCAGCATTGATTTTGTTCAGTTTGTTCATTTTTCTGAGATAGATAGGATCACATAATCACCAAGGGTGAAACATAAAATAAAAATAAAACTCTTGTAAATGTCCCCAAAGAATCATCAACAGGAAAAAAAATTCTGACTGCATGGTGGATGTGGAAATGCCACAGTCAAGTGCCTTGCCCTTCCATAGTCCCTTTCACCCATTAAGTGCTTCATAAATATGAATAAATGAATAAATGCTGGAATTGTTGCCAAAGGCAAAAATGAATTAGAAGATTGGTTTTGCCATCACTCCTGAGCTGAACTGAGATTTGTCGGTATCTTTGTCGACCTCAGGAGAGTTATTCTGGACTATATTCTGCAATGGTGTAAAGGATTTAAATCTGGCTCCAACAGTGAATTTCTTTTGCCAGAAGAAAGTCCTGCCCAAAGGCTTATTGCTCTTTGCGGAGAGAGGAGGGGTGCATGCACTCACACGTGTGCATGTGCAGAGTTCAGTTAAACACAGTGGGACAAATTATAAAAACAGAAATCACATGGATGAATCACATGAATTAATTTAATCCAATCAAGAATCTGGGGTGCCCTTATGCAATGTGTATTGCATAGCCTCTGGTGTTCATATACCACAGAGATGGGTACAGTATGTAACAGAGATAGATAAGATTAAATACATTTAAGATGAAGTAAGATTAGAAACAGTTTTACATTGAGCTAAACAGGAAATTGCAAAATTCAGCTTTGAAAAATTGCCCAAGTCCAAAGATCAAACACTTTTGCTTCCAGTTTCAACAAAGTATTTATATCCCTGTAAAATGTTTCACAAGAAGTCTAGCTAGATTTGTTTTGACACCAATCCCAAAAGAGTTTCTTCTGATTTAAGGTTGTGCAATGAAATTTTGGACCTCTTAGATGGAATAGAAACCAAAACCTCTTTTCTATTGCAACTGAAACTATAGGGAAGTGTGTATACACAATAATTTTCATATATTTTCATAAAGTAGCTCTGTAATTCCTAATAATAGGTTCCTGTAGCAATTGGTGTGAAGTACTTTCTTCATTTATGTTGGGTCAAACTCAAGCCTATGCAACTTATTGAACTCATTTACTCTTTGCTTCTCTTCCCTGCTCCATTATTCTTCCTAATATTCTTGTCTTACTCCTCCTATTTCCTTCCTGTTTGTGCTCTGGGCTTCCTGCCTTCTTTCATCCTTCTATGCTTGGAACAATCTCAATATACTTGTTCTACCAGGCGTACTCTCTCCCCCTGCCCCTTCTCTCAGTTTCTTTAAAATAAACTCATTTCTGCAGTGTCTCCTCTTTTAATCCGTAATCCCTACATTTTGTTCTTCATACACTCTTGAATCTTATGCAAACCAAAATCTCTTTAAGGCAAGAGAATGCACATCTTTCTAACAATATATAAAACTATGGCATCTTAGGAGAAGATTGGCAATAATAATTCATTAATAATATGCCAGGAATGAGTCTAGCCTATTATCTCTACACAGGAAGACATTCCAGCTCTGTAAAGTCTCTCTAGTCCAGTTGGTTCAGTTACAAGTAAACAGAACAAACAGCCAAGTCTAAAGGGCTTGTTATAGTCGTGTTCTTTCAGAGATGTTAGAATTAATGCTAGTTGCCAAGTAGTTTTGCAAATGACATTGCTTAGTTCAATTCTTTAAATGTTCCTTCATTTCTGAGCAATTCAAAAGCCTGAGATAATGCCTGCATTTGCAATAGGAGCCCTGACCTGATTAAGGTTTTGAGCTTGAATTTTGTAAGCACTGAGCAAATCCTTCATACCAGATCAAAAAAAGGACAGGTTTGGTTTTTAAAAAAATTGCTGGCCTAATATACATCATGCAGGTTGAAGACCTTTCCAGGGCCATAATCTGATGGGCAACAGTGAACAGCTTTGCAAATCCTTCAAATATCAATGCTTGCAAGTGTCTCCTGCTCGTCTGATACCCCTATCTTTCATTGCTCAAGCTTGCAGCAGCCTGTGATTGGCCTAATCCTATTTCTAATAACATTCTGTGTATTTGCAGCATGGAGATGAGTAGAAGTTGCCACTTGCAAAAGGTTTGTTCAAAGCCTTATGTGAGGTGCAGTTAGACATTTGCATCCAAATCAGAAACTTTCAGGAACTTCTAGATCCATCATACCTACCTAAATCCTCATTTATTTCTATCTTGAGATGCCTAGAGAATCAGAAGTGAAATGACAGTGTGTTTTATTTGTTTTACTGGGTTAACAATAGCACCAGTGACACACTTGGCTCTGTACACTGCAGACCCTGGGCCAAATTCTCACAGGATACACGAAGTGGTTTCCACCCATTTACATTCACTTACCCTGTGGTTAAGGGAGACCAAGGGGCTTGTCTGTATTAGGGACACTTGCCCTAAAGTAGCCACAGCAGAACAAACTGCCAGTATAGTCACAATGCACTACTGTAATAGGGGGCTTGCAACTAGGGTTCCCAACGCTGACTGAAGCTATTCCGGGAGATTTTTTTCCCCAACCTGATGTGATGTGATTAATTGTACTGTTCAAACCGCTTACAATACCAGTCGCCCGGATTGCTTTCAATAGTGACCGGGAGATTCACGCTGATTCCAGTAGACTCCCAGCCAATCCAGGAAGGTTGGCAATCCTACTTGCAACATACAGTATTTCAAATTGAAGGACAATTAAATTTATACAAGTACATTGCATTTACACTGCAGGTTTGTGCTGAGATATTTATACTGGTACAAACTTTTATAATATAGACATGTCCTCTGCTGGTATAATTTACATGTATATCTTATACATTCTTCTGCCAGGATGGCATAGCAAACCTAAAGTCTTAGCTTCAAGGCAGGGGGACAGGGAGCAGCTTGAGCATGTGCCCTTTGTGCACAGTCGGTGCTCAGGGGAGGTAGTGGCCTGGTCCATGGTTGAGAGACTGAGGCTAGGGATACTAGCAATCTTCACTTGCTGATAAACCTGGTTGATAGTTAACAGTGTTTATACATTTCTTTATAAATCCTTGCTTCCCCAAGTGCTATCAGGCCTTTGTACCCTCTGGCAGTGTGGAAGTTCGGAATTAACTGGCAAAGTGTAGGGGTCCCTACCACATTTAGGTGGGTGGATTTATGAGAAAGGCAAAAAAGGGCAAATTTAGCAAAAGGGTCCATGCCACATTTAGAGGAGAAGGAAACATGAAGTGCTGTGGATGAAATGAAGAGTGCAAACAAGCTTGCTTAGATAGTGAGGCAGCATGGTGAAAGGTCTCTAGTCACTGGGACGTTCGTTCTAGTTCTGGGTGTAGTACTAACCTGGACTGTGATCTCTGGCACCTCACCAGGTTTTGTCTCTCTTTAGATTGTAAGATCCCTAATGACAGGGGCTGCTTCATACTCTATGTTTTCATAATGGAGCCCTAGTCAGAGCCGAGGTACTATTTTATATCTCTTCACGATCAGAGGCCCACATAAACCTAATGAGCTGTTGTAGGTAAGGCACACCACTTAGTCACCAGTACACTAGGGAGCGATGTGGCCAGCATCACATCCAGCCACCTTTGATTCCCTAGCCTGAATAATCAGGCACCTATTTATTACTGGGGCAAATAGGAATAATCTTTGGGTAATCTATAATATCAATAATACTACTTGACTGTCATGACCCAGCAATATGGATGTCCTCAAAGGAGCAGGGGCCATGCCCATGCCTCCCCTGAAGCTGAGCTGGGTTGGCATCTAGGGACCAAACCCTGAACCCATTCCAAAATCTAGAACCGCCCTTTCTCAGTGCTCGCACTGGTACTTTGCTAAACCAGGTTCCCTCTATTACAATCTGTAACCAAAAAGATCAAGTATCACCCCAGATGTAAATATAAAACTCTATGGACCTTGTGCTCCTCCACTCCTTTAAGTGTAAGAAGTGTCCTTTAAGCAAGATCCCCAAACCACTTCTGTGCTTCCAAAAGTTTGTGTGGCGGTGGGGTGGAGAGAAAAAGCAGTCAAAGGCATAATAAGAGAGGGAATGACCTCTAGTCTTATTAAAATGCACTGACCTAATTTAACTGATGGATCTCTGGATTTACATGGCTGCCCACAGAATAGACTGGCACTGACCAGATTAACTACAATTATTTGGGATTTACAGAGACTGTTTGCAGAATAAACTGGCACTGAGCAGATTAACTAACTAAAATAATTTGGGATTCAGGCAGACTTCCCCTGGCAAACAGACTGACACAAACAAAATTAAGGGAGGGCTGAGGGAAATACATTTGTTCTGCTTATTCATCTCAGTTAAAATTTCTATATTCTGTTTTCCCTCGGGCACAAGAGTTATCTATTACTTTGGCCCCGAACAAATAAAAGATACTAAGTATGTGGATCAAGCCAACAGTCCTTACAGTTTTTGCCGTGATAAAATACAATAAGAAAACAATTACAGATTGGTAGTTGACTTCAACATGCTTTCAATCTTTTGATGTTATTTGTTGTTGTTGTTGCCCCTGGAAACATTAAGCAAGCCCTGCGCTCTTGCCTGCAATCACAAAATGATGCTACTTTTGCTTGGAGAACACATTATTATTATTATACTGATTTATGACCTGTGACCAATTAGGAACCTGTTGCTAAAGCCTGGGGTTGAGATCAAAAGAGCCATGTGGAAAAACCAAAGGCAAGGGTGGATGGCGCCGCTTCAGTATCACTACTCCGTAGTGCTGTAATCACAGCTCCTGTCGTAATGTAACTCGCAATAATACTTGGAAATTTGATAGCACCATCCAGCTTGGTATCTCAGAGGGCTTTACAAATATTAATGAACCGTACTCTTGTGAGAGCATCGCTGAACATGGACCACAGTTCAGAAAGGAAGGCGAGACTTCCAGAGGCAGAACGAGAGTGAGCACGGAGGAGTATGGCTCTGTAACCCAGCACTTGGCAAGCTTTTTAGGTTGTGGGCTGGAGTGACCCAGTTCATGTTAGAGGCTGTGGGTGGGCAGGTGCCAGGACCCAGCCGCCACTGCTGCTTTTGCCCACAGTGGCACACCGACACTTCTCCTTGCTACGGCATGGAAAAGCGACTGCTCCTGGAGCCCTATGTCCATGGGCCAGAACAACTGGGCCAGATTCAGCCCGCTGTAGCCTAGTGCTTACAGCACTCATTTGGAGAGGGAGAGCCCTAGGTTCTGGTTGCAGCTGCTGCTCTTCTTTTTGTTTTTAAGCCAATGACTGTGTAATGAAAAATGCATAAACGGTCCTGCGAACAGAGACTGAAAATCAGGACTTTCTGTTCCTAACCACTAGGCCAAAAAGCTTAGTTTATTCTCCCTCTGGCCAATGAATCTCCCAATCTTTGCTACCCAGCATCAAGGGGACGGTTGATGAGTGAATCTCCTTGGGCAGAGGAGGTCCTAGAGCCCAGCTCTCCCGCCTCCCGGGTAAATGATCTAAGCACTAGGTTATGATACAAAAGGTGGGCTCCTACTCCTGCTGTTTGAATAAAAGCAGTTGTAGCTGCTGGGTTTGGTGCTGAACACAATGCTATCGGTGGGCATTTGGTGTGCTCAGAGCACCTCTGTGGGACTCTGCCTGAGAGGACTTAGGTACTGCAACACAGGAGCTGGATCCAAATGGATCCAAAGAGTCACCTGCCTGCTTAGAAAGGGGCAAATTTTGGCATGTGCAGTATGCAGAACGGTAAGTGCAGAAGAAACTTGTAGGTCAAAAAGGGAGATGCCTACTGAGGCACCTCCAGGGGTAGCTGGCTGTTGGGTGGAGGTTTTCGGACTTAGCAGGGGACATCTGCTGGAGCTGTTTTAGGTCCTTCTGTGCTTTTTCAGATCTAGCCTTTAATCTGCCTTTTACCTCAGCTTCTCATTTACAATATTAGTAACACCTCCTCTTTCCTAACCCCTGTGAATGTTCCTAGTTTAGATGGTAACCCCTTCAGTGCAGAGGCTGGTAGTATGGAGACAAAGTAAAGAAAGTAAAAGCCTGAATTTATGCCTTAGTTCTGACTGCCTATACCGTTAGGCCAAAGCCAAAGTAGACATCACATAAGAATTGTCTTGTGAGCATTTTGCATGGACTAGAAATAATATGGACTAGAAAGTCATGTTGATTTATACTGACTGATTATCTATCCCCATGAGAACAGCTTTTCCTGAAGTATTTTGGTTCCATGGAAAAGAACTAAAAATACAGAGGGGAAAAAGTGAAGCATGAAAGGAACTACCATTTACAAGCTGCAAATAAAGGATGAGCATAGGTTCAGCAAAGGTTTGAAGTGGGATTTTGGTTTGTTTGTGTGTGTTAGCCTCCTTTACCTCTCTAAATTTCCATACTGTGTCCTACCTTCCATATCCATAGTGCCTACTTTATGTAATTCAGTTGACTCATCTTTGCCAACAGGTACCTTCTAAAATGTTCTTTCTCTGTTTCCTTTCTTTCTTTTTATTTTCTTATTAAATCTTTATTTGGGGAAATACTGAGTATAGGGGCATTTAAATGACCTTCTCTGCTATCCAGAATCTCTAATATTTATCTACTGGTCATGTTTGGATTAAAACTAGATGGGGCGGAGGTGGAGAGGGGAGTCAGTGTCCTAAAGTACATTTGAGATAATGTTAAACCTATACACAGGCAAAATTTGCAGTCCACACTTCAGCAAAGCTCCCGGCATCCAAATGGTATATTAACAGAAGTGTCTTTAAAAAAAAATCTCTTTGCTAGATCTATACCACCCACAGTAAGGCAGAGAGACCACAAGAAACACTGGAATAGCTATAGATCACTGCCACGCAGTATATTGAGAGATAATGTGGAAGTAGAGAATAACAGATGTGTGTCAGAAAGTGAACCTCCTTACATACTCTTCACATATTGCTGTTACACTGAAGACATCTATTTAATGTTGCATATATTGTTGATATACCACACTGCCATCTAGTGTATGAAGAAAATGAAGCTACTGCTGTTCGATTTACATGGACAATAACCATGAAAAGAGTGTCTTTCCAAAAGCGACTTTTCTATCCTTTGCAAAGTATTAAGCAGTTTGGACAAATGGATTCTTTTGGCCAGATGTTCAAACAAGTTAGGCCCAAGCTGAAAACCTAATTTATACATGGAGCTATTGTGATTCTGATAATAACATACATATGAAGGTTCGTTTATATACATTCACAAATCTTCTTGCTCCTTGTGTGTATACGGACATAGGAATATGTGTGGTTGCACCCTAATCATACCATATTCCTTTCAATATGACACATATTTTTTAAAAAAATATTCCTTCGAAGGATGAACAGTCTTAAATACTAATGAAAAAAAGTACAGCGCTTTCATAGGTACCATCATTTATCTTTTATTCTTTTCTTACAGTGAGACTCAGAAGATTTGGGTATGTCTTAAATTGAAGGGCATTTTATATTTGAAGGAATATGGCATGTATGTATGGGTGTGTGCACATGTATGATTTCTTTGGCTCCTGATCTGCCATTTTATTAATTTTAGTTGTTTTCTAATATTTAACAGCATATGTTGTGCTTAACTACCATTTAAATTAAATGGGCCTCTTTGTTTTGGTTTGTTATGAAAACAAGGGTCAGAAGCAATGCTAACTTCACCTCTTTCTTGCCATCTAAGTGCCTGTTCTTTTCTTACAATGTAAATATGAAGTGTAAACTAAAAGCAATAAAAAAGCAGATGGATGATGCCATTCTACCACACAAGGATAAAATAGGTTACCCTTTATTTTTACATATGGGGGACAACCTATGAGTTTGACAGACTATAAACCCAGCACTGAGTACAATAGATAACGTTGCATAGAGTTTGGGGTATGCATCTCTCTCTCTCTGAGCTCACTGGAGTTGTACACCCGATCCCACCAACACCCTGAGCATTTACCCTTAACATGTGGACTGTGATAGCAAAACAGTCTTGATAAGGCATGTCATGGGTGAAGCTACAGTATGGTAATCAGCACAAAGACCTTGGAGGGTGAGTAATTTAGTAACCTCTTTCTGAGTAGGAGAGTCTATTTTAAAGTTCTAAATGGCACCATAAATGTAGTCAGGCATATATTTCCATACTGATACTGGATAATAAACACAGTAGGAGCCTAAAGTACCTTGAGGGACATCCTGCTGTGCTTATTATCCTGTACTTCTCCACTAATTACTACAGCCTAAACTTTAATACTCATGTATTTGTTTACCTACTACTTTATCAGCTGCCTTATCTCTGTTTTGTAGCTTTTCGATGACTGCACTTATGTTGCCATGTTTGCCTTTCAGAATGGTCTGCAGTACTTTGGCTATACTGTGTGTTTCTACTCACTTATTGTATCATGTGGATTGCTGTGTATTCAGAGATACTGGCACATTGCCCGTGTTCAACCTTGGTTGAGTTTGTGAGTGCAGTGCGTTTGCTGTTCAGCCCCTTTTGTCCTGTATGCAGGCAAGGTTAGTGTCAATAAGGAAAAGATGAGATGAAGGTAGTAAAGAGAACTGCATGTTGTTATTGGCTAGGAGTTTCAAAGGAACTTAATGGATTTTGGCACTCAGTTTCTCAGCTATTAATTCTGATCCTGCTGCCAATGTATTTAGTAGGTGTTTATTAATGATAACCGAACTACTTAAAAAATGGCACAAATCTTTCCCCAAACTGTACAAAACCTTTTTAGGTTCAGACAAGTGCTTCCATTTGCTCCATTTCTCTGCCTACCAAAACCTCCATCCTCTGTAACTCCTCTGACTTCTATTATTGATTATTTACTTTAGTACCCTGCCTAAAAGCTTTAGTCACAGCCCAGGACCCCATTTTGCTAGGTATTATCCAGAAACAAAACAAGACAGTTCTTATCTCAAAGAGTTTGTTATTCAAATATAAGCAAAGAAACAACAGGTCAATATAGATAAATGGGGGAGTCTAATGAGGCAATTCTGGTCAGCATGATAGTTGTCTAAAGACCCCAGCAGCCTAACTGTCGTCATGTGTTTATAGACATCATGGCAACATAGAGTTTTGGGGAGGGATTTGAAGGAGAACAGAGTAAAATTGGGTAAATTGGGTAAAAACCTTGTTTAAACATTGAACCAGTGTGAGGTGGACGAGTAACATGGGCTGATCCATAGATTTAATAGATTTTTCGGGTTAGAAGGGACCTCAGTAGATGATCGAGTCCAACCCCCTTACCTTTGACAGGAAAGACTGCTTGTCCAGTCTCCTCTTGAAGACCCCCAGGGTAGGGGAGAGCACCACCTCCCTTGGAAGCCCATTCCTTTACCGGGAATAAGTTCTTCCTGATGTCTAACCTAAATCTGCTCTCTGTCAGATTGTGGCCATTGTTTCTAGTTACCCCAGAGTAAACAGAGCATCTCTTATTCCTTGCTGCCCGCCCCCCCTCCCCCCCCCCCCCCCCCCCCGCCCCAATGAATTTATAGGCAGCCACAAGGCACAAGATCACCTCTCAGCCTTCTCTTGTGGAGGCTGAAGAGATCCAGGTCCCTCAGTCTCTCCTTACAGGGCCTTACCTGCAGGTCCCTAACCATACATGTAGCTCTCCTCTGGACCCTCTCAAGGTTATCCACATCCTTCTTGAAGTGCAGTGCCTGACACTGGACACAGTACACCGGCTGTTGTCTTACCATTGCTGCATAGAGGTAAAGTAACAGGTAACGATGTACTTCTCGATACTCAGCAGGAGATGATAGGGGGACCATGAAGGTCTGTGAAATTGAAGTCAAGTAACTTATGAGCCAAGAAGGGATGCACAGAGAAGGGTGACATGGCCCAAGCGGTGGGCTAGTGGGGTGCAGCAGCTTTCTGAACAGACACAAAGAAGGCAAAATTATGTGTGTTCAAGTTACGGAAAACAATCTTGCAGTAACGGAATTGTGAAATAATGAAAGCCGGAATGGAACATTGCTAATTCCTTCCGTCTGGACCTACGAGATCCTCAAATATTAACTCCTTCTCATCTCAGAGCAAAGTCCCAGACACATCATTCTTGTTCTACAGGCCTCTAGTGATACCCCGGTGCCAAGCAGGCCTGTAATTTCCTGATGGACTCAGCCAGCTATTCTTAGATTTGGTGTACTCAACCACTTCCCAATAGCGTAGATATCATAATCCCTGTATTCTGGCTATACCAGGACAACCCTAATTAATGAAGCCCTGTGACTTTGTTGCCCTGTTTCCTCATCCCTTTCTGTGCTGTAGCAGGGTAAAACTGGCACTCAAGAGCACTCCAGCCTTGTATCTCACCCTCCCTAGCTTCCCTCCAAATATTCCCCAGTGCTCTTGGGCTAGCTGTATAATTCAAGAAGGACCCCTGGGGTGAAGCTATTCTTCAAGAACTATTTCTGGTTTCTTTATGCTCTATAACATTATAGGGCTGAGGAGCAATGGACTATCAGCCCCCTGGGTTCTGTCCAGAGAAAACGTACTATCTAAAGATGAGGATTTTACCTGCCTTACTCCACAAATAACCCTGATGAATTTGGTAGGACTACTTGTAAAATAAGATAGCCACAATGGGCAAGGGTAGCAGAACCTGGTGTTGCAATAAAGAGTCACAGTAGATGGAGGTGGAATTGTGAGAGGGAAGGGTGACAATTTATGAGTTGAAACACCAGTTAGCACTAGTGACCATGGTTAATTTTGAAGTGTACTTGGGCCACAGTCAGGATGTTCTTCATTGCTGTAGCTTTTTTAGATGTCTTATGAACATGAGCCAATCTGTGGGAAGAATTAGTTTGTTTTGTTCAGCCAAATGTTTTAAGGCAAATATATATGGCCTGTGTGATGGTCCTGAGTTCTTATAGTTTAGGACAATGTCAAATACATGCACCCTGGTGGCACTCAAATAGTAACAAAGGCATAAGTAAACATAGAGAGGTTAAATTAGCTCTGTTAGGTGCCGTGCAGTGGCGCATCATTTGCCAAGTGAAGGACAAGAAGTAAATGCCAACTGAAAGTACCAGTTCTCCTTACCTAGGGAGAATTCTTATCCTCAGAAGCACCACGTGTCCTCAAGTCACCACCAGCAATGATAATGGTCCACATTAGGTTAAATTTACCAGTGGCACAAGCAGATTCAGCTCCATTGATGTCAGTGATGTCACATCCACTTCTTTTGCTCATTTTGCCAGCTCTGGTGGAAGTAGCTGTAAATCATCACAAAAGGGTGGAAAATAGTCCCTGAAATTGTGATACTTAGCCTTTAGCTAATGACACGATGGAAATAAGCAGCTTTCCTTTCAGATAACCTGTTTAGCAGCTGTTGATCTGGAGGATCATATCCATTTGTTCTATTAACAATTAGGGGGTTTGTCCAGCTGGTGAGAAGGTCCATGGTCTCCTCAGTCTTTGGGAAGACAGGGTGAAATAACCATTGCTGGAAGGAGAGCAAAGGTTGTGCCACCCATTACTCTGCCAGCTGTAATATTTTGGGGGTGGGGATTGGGCCTAAAAACTGCATTCTATCATCTTGTCCTTTTTTTAAGGAACAGCTGTGGGCATTGGCCTACTTCCAAATGGCTGTACCTGGAGAGTGTAGTATAGCTGGAGTGTTTCGGGGAGTGGGAAAGCTGGGGGCATTCTTGGACAGGTGATTCCATAGGAATGGGAGACATTGGGGCCAGTCAGCTCCTGTTTTTATTAAGAGATCTCAGGTCAGTTGTCACCCCTGCTGGGTGGCATGAGGTCTGGATATCTGCTTTGAAATGTAAAACCAATTCTTGTGACAGGACAGTGTTGTATTACATTAATCAAAGCATCATAGCCCCAGCAATTTCTGTTCACCAGAACTAGCTTTCTTGCACTACTGGCAGAGATCTCTTCAGATGTTAGAAGGAAACATCAATTTCTGATGGACACAAATGCCTTTTACATACGTTGCTCCTTCATTTGCAAGGGAAGCAGCATGCTAAACCCCCCGTTCTGGTACGCTGTTAAACAGTTGCTGCGTTTCACCCCAGAGGTTGGCTGCATTTCAACAGTGGATGAAAACAATTCCTGCATGTCATTTCTAAAGAGCTTAGGGACCATTTGGGACACAAGGTGCTACATAAATATATGCTGATATCAGTCGCAACAATAGAAAACTAGTGTAACTTTATCAAAATATGGAACAACACTATGCTGAGGGCCTCCTCCTTGGTGGCTTTCAATTGGTACTTACTTCTTGTTGTCCTTCACTTGGCAAACGATGCACCGCTGCATGGCACCTAACAGAGCTAATTTAACTGACAAAATTCAAAGCATTCAAGTCCAATAAATTGGATTATCACCCTTTTGTTGGATTAAGATGAATGACTTTCCAAATTCTTGGCCTGTTTACTTTGGCTGTGCTTGAATCCTGTGAACTCCGTTTCTGATAACCGTGTTAAAAAGAAGGATACGTGGGAAAAGATTGAAATAGAAATACATAATCAACAAATTACTTTCTGGTTCATTTTGTTTTGTCTCAGAACTCAGAATCTTTCCGTAATTACCTTAATTACTCTTGACCTGAGAACCAAATTCAAAAGGCAATTTAAAAAGAGATTAATAAAAGGATTTATGAGGAAGAGAAGGTATTACAAATAATTTTCATGTGTGTCCTGCATAAATTCAATAAAGTTTTCCATGAGGTAGACAGGATTACAGAAGGGCTGTAACTGGCATTAGCTAAATCATAATGCATACTTGCTGAATTGTCTTACTTAGGAGAGAAGGATTCTGGGCTTTTCATTGGCAATTGCATCTGTACTTTCAAAACAAATCCTCCGTATTTGGAATCTGTTCATTGCTCTTTTAGCTTGGAGTGCTGTAAATATACTTTCAAATGCCAAACTTAAACCACTGAAAAGTGTTACAAAGCCAGAAAAACACAATTTTAAATCCGCAAACCACATGGTCAGAAAACTATATCCTCCGTCTTAATTTATAATAATGGATTATAAAACAGAGATGGAATTGGGCCAGAGGCAAACAAATCTGAGTCCTTGGAGTTAGAAATGTCCCAATTCTTCTACTGATGGTAGGTAGATTAGGGGCCTGATCCAAAGCTGATTTAAGTCAATAGGTGTTTACTTCAATGTTTGTTGGATTAAGCCCTACATAGAAGAGGCCCCAGTACCAAAAGTATCCACGTTATGGATGCAAATCCTTTGTCGTTTGCCTTAGGCATGTAAGTAGTACTATTCATTTCATGCAGACTTGTACTTTAATAGTGCCATGGTGCATGTTACACTTAGCAGCTGTTAAATGAACTTAAAACATGAATGCCCACTTATTTAAGCAGTAAAATGTACTAAATTTGCTTGTATTGTAGGAAAGTTATGCCTTAGTAATATGTGCTCAACTATCATCAGACGGTTCCATGGAGAGAATATAAGCAATTTATGACCTTCACTGAACTGTGATATCAGATAGGGACCTCTCTCCTGTACCAAGCTTTTTGGGGGAGATGAGGAAAGCCACACATGTCAGGAAGAAGGATCCTGGATTACTTGTCTGGTTGCTCCAGGATCAAGTTGAAAGCTGGGTGTCCACAGCCTGAAGTGTCGCTAATTGTTGTTCCCAGCCTTGGGACCGCACTGGAGCCAGTTCAAGACTCTGGTGCAGTGCCAGGGCTGGAAATGAAAACCAGCGAGCTGTGCATGTTAGAGATTATAGTAAATGTTGTCATGCAACTATTCATAACATGTGTAATACTTAATAGATTTAACACATACCAAGTGTCCCAGTGACAGGACCCTAATTTGGAACTGTTTAAGTCACTGGACTAGACCAAATGCTGATCTCCTTATCTCCACCAGAAAATTCCCTAAAACTGATACATTGCAATCTATTATTACCTTTTCCTTACAGTTCCTTCTGACACTTTCCAGGACATGGTCCAATGCTCATGGCCAATTTGACCGACTTTTTCCAAACATGATATCATCTGCTTCTGTTTCAGATGTGTTACCAAATTCTGAACGTATTGCATTTATTATGGTCTGTATGTTCACAATAGATAAAATTGCAACTGGTAATCATGACTAAATTTTTGTATGGCCAGAACCAGTCAGTCACATGTAGGAAAGTATGGGGGTGCTGAAGCATATCTTACTGTCTTGCCCTGCCTCCCTACATCACCAATCATTGGGGGGCGGGGAGGTAAAAGAATTCTAGTATGGGGGAACAAGTAGTTGCTATCAGTATAAACTGAATAAAGAGAGAACAAGGGACAGAACAATTGGAGTGACTTGATTGGGACCCCAGGATCGCCTTTTTTCCAGTTGTACATTTGATGAAATCAGATAAAGCAACCAAGTTTGTCATTTCTTTTATAAAACTCATGACAGCATTTCCAAAGCTCAGGATTTATAATTGCCACGTTAGGCACCTAAATCAAAATTTGGCAAATCTCTTGGCAGTCTATGAATGTTGTGCATCCTAAACAGCTTTGCACTCACTTGTCTGGAGATTCCTGAGCTAGTTTTACATGAGCTAGCAGGGTAAATATGCCTGGATGGAACTCATTGCTTTTGTGACTAGTCTGCTTCCAATACACAAGTTATATCTTAAAGCTATCTTGGGTATAATTATACTGCACTGCAATCCACAGTGTAGCCATACCTTAAGATTATTTTCATTACGCAGGTTAAAAATGGCATAAAGATGCCATCTGCCCCCACCACTTGGGGTACGAACTGTATCAGGGAAAGAATGGAGTGTGAAGGGGAAGCAAAACACTGCCTAAGGTATTAAATTAATCTGGTCAGGATGAGGGGATGTGAAAGAAGTCTTATCATTACTGCTGTTGTCACCCTTGATTTGGGCAGTACTGGGCATATCTACATGAGACACTCTATTTGAGGTTAGAGCTAATTACTGCACAGTCAGCATCACCGTCTAAACGTGCAGATGCTTACTGCGCAGCAATTAGCTCTAATTGCAAGTAAATTTGCTGCCTGCAAATGCAAGTAGCACATTTTCTCAGGTTACTTACTGCACAATAAAACACATGTAGGTGCCTGACTGGGAGCAAATATGCTTCTGGGCAGCTGGGCAGCAGGAAGCAGGAGGTTATTTGACAGTAAACTCTCCTGGGCATGTGTCTACATGTGCAGCAACATGGGAGCAGATTTGCTGGTCCTAGCAGCAGACTGCTCCCACTCCCTGCGGCCCTGAAACCGGCCCCTGTAGCAGACACAGGGAGCTCTAGGCTCACCCTGGGTGCTAGCCTGGGGGCCAGGAGACAGCTTTCTTTTGGCAGGAGCTGGGACATGGGTCCCTGCCCCCCAGGAGCAGCCTGCTGCTGGGGCGGGCTCCACCACTGGACCCCAGGCAGGGACAGTGTTCACCTGCTCCAGCAACAGGGAGCTCCCAACCCCTTCTCTACGATCACAGGATCCTTATCTCCCAGCCTGAGCCCTGTGGTCATGGGACCTGGGCTCAGATATCCTTCTCTCCCAGCCCCCACTCCATGGTCATAGGACCTGAGCTGGGAGATCATTCTCTCCCAACATCAGTTCTGTGGTCATGGCCAGCACCAAGAGATCCTTCTTTCCCAGTGCTAACTCCACAGACCACAGAGATGACACTGGGAGAGAAGGTTCTCCCAGCTCAGGTCCTATGATCGCAGAGTTGGGGCTGGGAGCTCCCTGCTGCTGGAGTATATGGATATTGTCCCTGCCCACGCTCTGGTGGCAGAGATGCCCTGGTAGCAGGCAGCTCCTGGGGGCAAGGAGCAATCTCCTGCCCCCGGCTGCCTGGCTGACTGTGAGCACATTTGCTCCCAGTTACGTGGCTACATGTGCACTTCTGAGCAGTAAGTAAGCTTGAGTAAATTTGTTACTCGCATTTGCAGGTACTAAATTTACTCACGGTTAGAGCCAATTACTGTGCAGTAAGTGTTTGCATGTGTAGAAGTGGATGCTTTCTGCATAGTAATTAGCTCTACTGTGCAGTAAAGTATCTCATGTAGACACGCCCACTGTGATATACTAGCCAATGCAATAACTATTATCATCACTTACAACAATAGCAGCATTTTAGTTGGTGCAATATTACAATTTCGCACTCTGGAACATTATTCAAACACATAAGATTGAGAGCAAGATAGAAAGCTGCTACAACACTGCTTTACATGTTGCACTATGCAGATAACTGCCCTCTGGTGACACATTCCAAACAAGACTTGTGGGTGTTGGTTGACTACACTGGGGCAGTTCCAGACAGCTGTGGGTTTACAGTTAAACAAAGACTTAGCATCAGTGAATACCCAGCAAGTGTTATATGCCACCTGTAGTGTACACTGGTGGAGGACAACTTCCTGGACCTCAGAAGTTCCATTTTCTAGTCCATGCACAGACAGATCAAGTTAGTATCCATGAGTAAGTTGCTTTTGGCACCCTGGAATTTGACCAAGCAGGCCTGTAGGCAACAAGGAACCAAGGTATCTATGTAAGTTAGATGTATAAGACTGCGGCTTTTACTGTTTTGGTTTAGGGATGTAAATTTTGCCTCTAATTGGACCCCCCTAAGGATCACAACTGTGACATGGTGGAGAGGCTTGTGTGCACTAGTGGTGTCAAGAGTAATGTCATCTGGAGTTTTATACTCCTGGTAGGGTCACTCAGAGTGACAAAGTGAAAAGTGACAGTCGCAGACTAATAACTGTCCAAAAATAAAAATAAAAATCCTCAACACTACTACAGACGAATGAAGAAAAAGTACTTTACAGTGGCTGCAAAAACAGATGCAGGCTGCAGTGGAATAGAAACCTCCAGTTGTCTAGGTTTCCCTAGCCAGTGAATTGAGGTTTTCTTCCTGTAAATTATCATGTAGTTTCTGCTGCACAATGGCATTCCCCATATTAAAAGAAGGTATGTGCAGATATCTTCCTTCAATAACACATCCTACAGCAATGGGCTAGTGACGATGTCCTAATGATTACCAGTTCTCAGTGATTACCAGAAGCCCCTACTTATGGACCTACACAGAGGTGATGATTGTATAATGGCCATTTTGTGCTTGGAACTTGGACAGATGTGCAATTTGGCAGCTGTATTCATGGCAGAGAATCCACTTCTCACCCCTTCTGGAGATGGACCTAGAAAAGGAGCCCTAACTTTGGTCTGTCACATTTCACCTGTCTGGAAAACCACGTCCAATGGGATCATTCTATCTTCTGTCCAAATAAAGTGATGAAGTTTGTAACCTGGGATGTCCACACCCTTATGGACAGTTCTAATAGTGATACACTGGCATTTGTGGCCAGCAAACTTGCACAATTTGATATTAACATTGCTGTACTTAGTGAGACCAGATGTGCAGGAGAGGAGCAGCTCACAGATCATTGTGGTGCCTTCACCTTTTTTTGGAAAGGAAAAGCCAAAAAAGATAGACACATCTACAGCATTGGTTTTTGTTATCAAGACTGTGCGGGCCGGGTGCGAGCTGGGCCCTTTTTTGTGCTCTGCGCGGGCTGTGGCCAGCAGCCCGGGCGCGCGGGGTCGGAGAGAACGGGCGACAGGCTAGAATTAGGCACGGACTCATAATGGTAGATTTAAAGATTGTTTACTTACACCGGAGATGGTTGCGGTGCAGGCTGGAAAACTTGCTTGAGTTGCAGTTACAAACAAAACGACACGAACAATCACGTGGAGTTTGCTAGGCTCCACGGAAACAGAGCTCCGGATGTCCTGGACAAGCGCGTCACCGAAATAGAAACTTCGTAGATACGTCTTATAAAGAATTATCACTCGAAGACGGGAAGAGGTGGGCAATGGATCAAGTCGCCAAACTCCTCTGAATCTCACACAGGGTTTCTATTACCCTGCCGTGTACCCAGAGTCTAGCCAATAGCGGGGAACAAATTTGCATGCGGGTGGCGGGAACTCCTTTGCACCGTGCATTTCTCTTGCAACTTGAGCAATGCACTCTGCAAATAAAGCTACAAATTGGCGGGAAATTCTCCCGTGCACCGGGGTTCTCCTCTGCAGCAGAAAACTCCACCGTGCAACGAAGCTGCAATTTAGAGGGAATAATTCTAGTGCCGAAGCACACACAAAATCATACCTTTGGGTTATGACAAAGACCATCATTATTACCCAGATGCAGGATTTGCACTTGGCATCAATGAGTGTCTCATGACATTTCTTCTTCAACTGACCAACAGACAATATGCAACAGTCATCATAGCAAATTCCCTAACCCTTGATGTAGACTGAAAAACAAAAGAAGAATTCTATTCTAAACTTGACCAAGTTTTCTCATCTGTTCCCAAAGAAGGTAAAATAATTCTTCTTGACAACTTTGATACTAGAATGGTCAGGAATCTGAGCTATAGGAAGCAACACTTGGAAAAGAAGGGGTAGGAAAAGTCCATTCAAATACAATTCTCCTCTTAAGCAAGTGTTGGGAACATGACCTTTAGCATCCTAACTCCTTATTCCACCAAAGCAACAAATGGAAGACATTATGGAGGCACTCCCACTCAAAACACTGGCACCTGATTGACTACATCATAGTGCGTACTTGGGACCATTGCAGCATCCACATTACCCGATTTTTGACCAACACAGACAACTTCTTGACAGATTGTTGTTTGATATGTTCCATCATGTCCATTTGTATTGCCTGTAAACAATGTAAATAGAATAAGCAACCAAGGAAGAGGTTCAATATTGAGTGTTTGGAAAACCCTGATAAAAGCAAGTTTTGACGTCTACCTGGCTGGGGTTATTTAAGCCCGGTTTTCTCTCCTGCCCAGGGCAGGGGGTTGGACTTGATGATCTACAAGGTCCCTTCCGACCTGACTTCTATAAGTTCAATCATCTCCAGAAGTGCCTCATTAAAAAACTCTCCAAACTCCCATGAGGTATTCAAGGAATCTCTAGCCTTCTCCAAAAAGAAACATGAAGATTGGTTTTATAAGATTGATAAGGAAATTCAAGCTCTCATTGACAGGAAAAGGAGATCCTTCAAAGCTTGGCAGAATAACATTAACTCCAAACAGAAGCAAGACGTTTATTGCCACATTAAAGCTGAGTTCCAGATGAAAATTCAAGAGTGAAAAAAGAAGTACTGGGAGGATGAAGCAAAAGAGAGTCAAAAGTTTACCAACAGTCAGTATATGCATAGTCTCTTCAGCACAACCAAAACTGTCTATGGGCCAAGCACACAAGGAGCCATTCCTCTGAGGATGGAACAACACATTTTAAGGACAGCTGCACCATTAACACGTTTTAAGAGCTTCTGAACTGAAATTCTAATGTTGAACACAGCACCATCACAACATTTCACAACACCCCATTAAGGACTACCTGGCAGATCCACCAACCTATCAAGAGGGCCTTGAAAGCCATTAAGCAGATGAAGAACAATAAAGCATGTGGTCCTACTGGAATACCAGTTGAAATGTGTAAGCATGTCAAAAAAGCTCTCTCACCAACCAAAAGCCATTATTCTGAAAATCTGGAAACTTGAACAGATTCCCAGTGACTTGGGAGATGCCAGACTCATAACCATATTCAAGAAAGGGGATACATTGAATTGCCACTATTATCTTGGTATTACACTCTTGTCCATACCTGAGAAGATCCTCCTGCACATTCTCCTCCATAAACTTATTTTCCTTGTCAAGATTTTATTTTAGGTGAGTCCCAATGTGGTTTCATACCGCTTACAGGTACAATAGATATGATCTTTCTTGCTAAGCAGCTGCATTAGCTGCATTAGAAGTGCCACAAGCAACACTGTGATCTTTACATGGCCTTCTTTGACCTGACTAAAGCCTTTGATTCAATCAACAGAGAGGCTTTATGGAAGAACCTGATGAGATCTGGATGCCCACCAAAATTTGTTACCATCATTAGACTTCTTCATGACCACAGAGGAGCAACCATCCTAAACAATGATTTAGAAATTTAGGATATCAATTAGTTTTAGCCTTTTTTAATGTTTTCAGAATATTTACACCCATGTTGCACTCTTTTCAAACATATTAGTTACTTGAATGTATTTGATATCTTTTCCATTAATATTCTCTGCACACTAATGACTAATATTTAATGTTTAAAATTGCTTAGTTGTGACTGGCTAGATAATTACATGACATTTCTTTCTCTGCCTGAGTAATTGTGTGGAACTTATGGCACAATTTTTTGGGTGTCCCCAATATAAAAGTTGGCTTCAAAGAGGGTTGAACATGCACTTTTGACTTTGACTTTCTCTTAGTACAACACTTTCATTTGAATGTCCATGGGCTTCAACTACGAAAGGGTTGTGAGATTGTCCAAAACAAATTTTTTAAAAGTTCATTTTTTCCCCTCAGGTCTAAAATCCAGAAATGAGAACAAGATGTTCTGCTATTTTTTGGATGTCAAGCGAGAGCTCTGAAAAGACTTAAAAGGTTTCAAGAGGAATTTCCACTTATTTTAGTCCATATGTGTGTAGAGAGAAATGACGTGACATTCTATGGAATTGAGAAAGACTTCAGAGACTAGGGAAC
>NW_005841915.1:2521085-2522357 GCF_000455745.1 Alligator sinensis | reverse complement strand
CAGGAATGACCTAAGTGAACTCCACAGAGAGACTTCTGGTGCTGATATGAATGAAGAAAGGTAAGGATGGATACTTGAATTCAGCTAATGGTGGTGCAGGTGGTGTAGAGATGAACGCAGTTGGATTCACTGAGTGCTTTTTGTGATAAGAGGCAACTCTTTGGATTGTACAGTATCTCCACTTAAGCAGATGGGTTACCATTCTTCTGGGTTCAAAGCTGGCAGGTTACTTAGGCAGGTTTTCAGATACAACAGAACAGTGAGGTTCAGCAAATCTGCTGTGTAATTCAGCCTTAAGTGGCTAAAATAAAAGAAAGAAAAGGACTCTGATTAAAGGGTAGCATTGCTAAATCTAGGTGTCTAACTATAAATGCAAAGGTATTGGAAATAAGCATCATGAGTCTACTGGTTATTATTACCTTGGTGTGCACAGTTCTATCCATTCTATATAACTACAGCTGAATAAAGCTTGCTCCCCTGCAAAAGATCTGAAGTTCTTTTCTTCCCCTCCAAGTCCCTGTTGACTTTATTTTTCTGTTGGGATGGTGTCCTCTACAAACCATTCATTCAGCTCTTCAGAATGACAAAATACGGGGAAAAAAAGGAAGGCCTAAAAAAGATTAGGGTTATTTTTAAAGCCTGGCCACAGCAGTTTTGAGAGTGGAATAACTATCAAAAAAGAACACAGAAGCTGTATATGGAACTGTTCACAAGGAATGGGGTTTTTTTTCTGTTCTCTTCCATCTCTAGTTTCCTCTATCTAAAACACATGTAAAGCAAAAATTTAAAAATTAATTAATAGATAAATCAAAACATATTTATTAGTCTCAGGCGAATGGCTGGAGACATCTTCTGTCATGTGTTGCTTTCTCTGCCCATAGGAGCCCCCAGTGATATCTCATGCTGATTGGTAATGAAGGTAAACCCATATCTGCCTTCTATATAGCAGCAGATTTGGAGGGACATGCAGAAAGTATTTGTCAGCCCCACTTCAGGTCATCTTCTCAGCACATCCTCATTTCAGTACATCCAGAAGAGCGAATGGCAAATAGCACCAAGGGAGTTCTAGCCACTCAGACTGTTCCTTCCTCCCCTGAAGGTGAAGAGCAGCACATGCTCATAGCTGCCTTTTCAGTCCCCTTAGGAGCAGAAGGACTTCTATCTAGACAATGAAGAGCTAAAAGATAGAGAATATACAGATGCTAACTCCAGACTGACATCTGTGTATCTGAGGTCAGAATCCCTAGACAGGGGCAGAAAACATGGGAATGG
>NW_005841915.1:2499237-2521054 GCF_000455745.1 Alligator sinensis | reverse complement strand
CCAGAAGAGTGAAAGAGACAAATGCTGTTTCACCTAGTGGCTGCCGTCCAGGTGCATAGTTGCCATTTTTTGGACTTAGCATATAGGGGCGCTTGTACACATGACGAAAATTGGCCATTTTTTTGCAGTTTAATTGTGTCACACTGTACAAGTGTGGGGATTTTTTACGATTCAAATGAGTTTGCTACATTGCTAATGAAACCACATGTGCGTGTAGTTTAGTTTACAGTGTAGCTATTTGTAACATTGCAGTCTTTGACAGCTTGCCCCCCCCCCCCCTTGCAGGAGAGATGGGCTGAAGGCAGAAGTGGTGAGCGGCTCGATCCCTTTTTTTTTGGGTGGAGCCTGCCCATGTGTCCCCTGACTGGGGAGATGAGCTGCCGGTGGGCCCCAATCCTTCCTTCCATAGTGGCAGCATCCCCTGGGGGCACCAGGGCAGGCTGCTAGCTGGTGGGTGCTGCCCCAGCTTGGTCTCAGAGAACAGTGGATTGGGTTGGGTGTTGCCTGCAAGTTGGGGCAGCAGCTGCCCACTAGCCACCCTCCTGGCTGGCCCTGAGGGGTGCTGCCACTGTGGAAGGAAGGTCTGGGGCCCCCTGCAGCTCAAGGCCCACCAGCAGCTGGCCCTCTAGCCATGGGAAATGCAGGCAGGCTCCGTGGAAAAAAAAAAGATCAGGCCCTTTGTGGCTTTTTTATTTCCTCAGCAGAGCCTGCCTGCATGAGCTACCACTGGGTCATGCAGCCCCTGAGCTGTGGTGGGGCCCAGATTTTCCCTCAATGGCAGCAGTACTCCTTGGGTGGCACCTGCCCACTACCAACCCACCCTGGCAGCCCAGGGGGGTACCACCACCATGGAGGGAAGGACCGGGGCCCCCTGCAGCTCCGGGACAGCTCAGCCCACTGTCAGCTCATGCCCTAGCCACAGAAGATGTGGGCAGGCTCCCCCAAAAAAGAAAAAAGAGCAGACCCCTCAGCATAACAGTGATGGAAGTCCCTAAATTGAAACAGTGGGTTTTTAATCATCGCAGTTAAAAATGCACCATTTCAATTTAGGAGACTAAACCCCTGCCATGTATACAAGCAGCCTAGTTTGCAATTCTACTCCATATACCTATGGTCAGGGCTGTCCCAGGGACGTGGGGTGGGAGGCAGTGAACCAGGGGGACCGCCCCAGGCCCTGCACTTTGTGGGAGCCTCGTGGAGCTGGGTGGAGCAGCCACAGCCCACCCTGCAGGGCCCACCTAGTGCTGGTGACTCCGTGGTGCCGCCACCACTGCCGGCTTCGCCGCTCGCCACACCACCCCCAGCCCCTGCTGCCAGCTTCTTTATGTCCAGGCCCCACACAGGCTGATTTGCCTCAGGCCCTGCACCCTCCTAGGGTCATCTCTGCATGTGGCTACTGAGTAGTTGCAATGGGAAGATACATGGCTCCACAAGAGTGTATGGCTGGCAAGCATGAAGTCACAAAATTCTACCCAGCAAAAGTCCATGACTAGTGAGTGCTAGATGCTAGAGGAGAAGGGGCTTCCTATGTTTTAGTCCCAATAATTGAGTGTTTCGGGCACTTGTCCAGGAAATGGGAGACCCAGGTCTTAGGTCCTTCCTACCCAGAGGGGGTTTGAATCTACATCTCTCCAACTGTACAGTGCAGTGTTCTGACCATCAGGCTATAGGTTAGACATTTTTAAACTTGCTTTTGAAGCTGGCCCCTGAGCATACAAAGGAGAGAGAAATGTTGGGGCAAGAGGAAGCAAACAATCGAGTGGGAGTGTGAGATTAATGTTGCTCTGGAAGGGATTTAATCAGCAGAGTTGCATGTAATCAGCAACACCTATGGTGGCTCTGTTTGTAATTTTTCACTAGAATAATGTTCAACAGTGTTTCTTAATGGTGTGCTTTTCCCTGTAGCAGGACAGGGTTAACCAAAAGCACATTTTATTTAGGAAATGTCTTTTACTATTATATTATAAACTATGCCTATCATGCAGATAGCATCAGAATAACTGGTTTATATTAAAAAACCTCCCTACCATCTATCCCTTTCTCCCCTTCCTCTCCCAGGGCTCACAGTCTCAGGATGTCTAGTATTTTCTAGTTGGGTCTCAGGTGCTGCTCTTCAAGAATGACTTTTTTAAAACTACTCTTTGCTAATCTTCAGTGCGTACATGGATCTAGGAAGCAAGGAACATGTAGCAATTACCTATGATGCAACAGTTCTCACTCAGTAACATCATTGCATTGACACAGCATTGGGCTGGCATTCTACTATTTTGATCTATATGTGGATGTCCTCATAATTTGTGTTCAGGTTTTACTTTAGTTGCATTTCTGAACAGGTCAGACTTGCCCTGTTCAGAAATGCTTGTGCATTTCTGAATAAGGCTTGTGCAGTGCTATGCACTGAGCACATTCATTCTAAACAGGGCAGTGTGAATACACATGGCCAGTCCAGTTGACCATGCCCATGTGACCTACCAGATTTTTGGGTGCTCATGGAATATTTGTTAACCTAGGCACATGCAAATGCATATATTCAACATGTATGCTCCTGAATATCTGTCCCAGTGTGCCCACAAACAAACCCGACTAGGTTTCACATGTTGTTGGTCTCCGGACATCTGCTCTTTTTTTTTTAAGTAGAAAAAGAGTTACATACGTTTTAACCATGAAATCAGTGGGATTGACAGCCATCTTCTTGACTGAACCTGCAACCTGGACCAATGGGTTTATTATCAGAACCTGTTTCTCAAGAACGGCCAGTCCCAAAACAATGTGGAGAGCTAATTAAAAAAGCTGTTTCTGATTTAACTTGGCAAGGTTTTCTGACATCCACTGCTGAACATCTGGAAAGAAAATTATTTTTAAAAAACAGAGGAATGAACAAGGCTGGGTAGAAAGGCAGTTGGGGGATAAGTTATTTTATTAAAAAAATACCCAACCAAATAAAATCCCCAGCATGGAACTTAAAAGACATCTGCTTACCATCATCTCAATCACTCTGGTTGTGTGTTGTATCCCATTCCCCTTTGCTTTCATCTGTCTCTGTCTTTTTTAACATAGTAAGCTCATCCTGGCTGGATGTATGTGAGTTTTATATTTTTGTTCAGCATCCAACATAAGAGAACCCTAAATGCAATTTGCGCCACTGCTTTAACTAGCATGCAAAGTTAACAAAGCAAAAGAAAATAATGTCCATAAATGATTAAAAAGAAATAGAAAAATCACACTGGGCCTGATTCAGCTTTCACTCAAGTGAATATGATGCTTCTTATGGATTTCAGTGGGAGCAGGTTCGGGTTGTTTATTCATTCGATGGTTCTAGCTATGACTTCCCTTAAGTGCTGCATTTAGTCAGTACTTTGTGGCTCTATTTGTGATTTTTCATTAGAAAAATTATTAGCAATGTTTCTTAAGGGTGTGCTTTTTCCCTGCAGTGAGAGAGGGTTAACTAACCACATCTTAGATTTAGGAAAGGGAAAAAAGTCATTCTGATGATGTCTCCATTAAAAAAAAACTGGGGAAATATTTGTGAAACTACTGAGAAAGGAAACAGGGAATAATGGTGAGAAATATACACAATATTGGACAAGACAATAAATCAAAGGTTGTTCTTCAAACAATGGAAATGCATGCTTCCTTCTTTTCTCCAGCAGAGTATGTATTGTGTGGTACTAACACAATTAGCCCATCAAAAGATGTCCTAGTTTATTCCAGGTGCCTTACCAATTAGGAAAACATATTGCAAGTGAACTTGAATTTATAGTATAAATGAGAAGTTTTATGAATTTCAGACTTCTTCTAAACCCTTTGATTCACTGACTAAGAGATGGGTTTCTTGTAATATAATAGTAATAGAAGAAAACAGAAATGACCAAATTGTAGGGTAAGCATATGGAGTAACTGAGGTAAGTGATCAATTAATGGACATTCTTATTCAGCGGGTGCATCTACCTATGCAATTAGCATGCAGCAATAAACTCTGGCATGGTTTGCACCAGCGTTGGCTGCTCCCAGGTGCAGTGTCTTCACATGTGCCTGGGACCACAGCTGTTTGAGCCAGGGTAGAGCAGCCCTAGAATGACAGAAGACCCAGGGGATCACTCCAAGATCCTAGTGGCAGCATTAGGTGGTGGAGGGCCGGGCCGGGTCACAAGGGTGCTACAATGTGGGGCTTGCTGGCAGGCAGTCCCCACACTATAGCACCCTTGTTTCCCAGCCAGCCCGGTCAAAGTCTACATGTGCATTTTGGTGCATTAAATGACACCACTGTAGGATAATATTTGCCCCAGACAGGAGTGTCCTACAGTGGAGTTAATTAATTTACTGTGCCCTAATACGGGTTCATATGTAGATGGTGACACTTTACTGCAGAGCTAATTAGTTAACTAGCTAAAATGCTTGCATATATGCACCCAGTCAGTGCTACTATATTATACTGTAAGTATCTGTCTAAGGGAACAAAAATAATACTTAGGAAATATGTTTGCTATAGTTCAATTATAATTTTCCCCTCCGAGGGTGCATCTACATGAGAAGCTTTACTGCAGATTTGACTAATTAGCTCCTCAGTAAAGTGTCACTGTCTATACGTGCTGCACTATTAGGAAGCAATAAACTAATTAACTCTGCTGTAGGATAGTACTGCCCAACACAAGTACTATCCTACAGCGGAGTAGTCGCATGCAGCAAAACACATGTGTAGACAGTGATGGAGCTGGTTGGGGCATGAGGGTGCTATGGTATGGGGGCTGCCTGCTGGCTAGCCCCACACGGTAGCACCCTCATGCCCCAGCCAGCCCCTCCACAGCATGTTGAATCAGGCGGGGAAAGCCCTGGGCTGGCAGGCTGACCCCCAGGGCTCCCTGCCAGCTAAGGCTGCTGTGCCCTGGCTCAATGTGCTGCGGTCCTGGGCACACATACAAAGGCAGCACCCAGGAGCAATAAACTCGGGGGCAAACTGCCCAGAGTTTATCACTACATGCCAATTGCATGTGTAGATGTGCCCAGAAATATGGCAGATAGCCTCCTAATTTATCATTTGACTGTATTAAAAATAAAAACCTAATGTCAGTCTTCCAAACATGACTGCATACATCAGTTATTGAGTGCCCAGCTTGAACCAGAGGTCTGATTTTCTTCGGTAGTCCTCAGGACATTCTGTTCATCATTCTGCAAGGCTACACATAGCAAAAAACTAGCTTTGCTCTTCCTTTCTGGTCAAAACCACAATAGAAGAGGTCTAATGTAGGTGAGATCTTCTCTCCTTACACAGTTGTGTTAGAGCAAATCAGAATCCAGCTCAAAGAGACTCCAGGCTTTGGAGTTCTGGTCGGTACTTATGGCTACTTGGCATTATAGTAATACAGATATCACATAGTGGCAAGTATTCCCTAACACTTGCAACTGTATATCATGAAGAGGCAGGAGCCATCGTTGTTACTTTTGGAGAATGGAGAGTTTGCAGGAATAACATGTTCTTGTGTGAGCGCTACAGGTATTTTATGTTCACTAGTTTTACAATTTTTACTCTTGGGAGAGTTAATTACAAACAATTTAATTAAGATCTCTCAGTCATTAATGTTCTAGTAGCTTAGCAAGTTTGGGTTTGCTCAGCAGGTTGCAAAGGTTTTATTCTATCAGTTACCCTCCTATTAACTCATCCTGCATCAGCACCGAGCTTGTTTATTGTTCCCTGCCCTGGGAGCTAGATAATTGTAAATATCATTAAACAAAAGATTCTAGGATGTCTCTATTTTTGGGATGCCACCTGTCCTGTTCGTGCAGGGCACTCCACTCTATTTTTCCTCATACCTGGGTGCTGCAGATCAGGAGCTTTGCAATGCTCCATCTTTACAACAACATCAGTTACGAGGATACAGGAGAGTTGCGACCAGAATGGTCGAATTTTTCACTGTGGGTAATGTAGCTCTCTAAAGATAGGCACTATCGTGTTCCCATCATGTGCCATCAAACTGCTTCTCAGATGTGGTCTGGAAAATAAACAAAAAGTGATTTTTCCCCCCCTGCCTTATACCTCAGAAAGTTAATCTTTATATGCACTGGAGAACTGTAGTACCTGAACAACTAGTAGAACAAAAGGCAAGACACTGAAAAATTGTGTTCAAAAGTTAGTTCAAAACTGTTTTGGTTTGTTATGTGTTAACACCCCCTTATTACATGGGTTGTCATTGAATATATTGTGGTTGCCGTCCTCTACCCCAGAGATGTGTACCTTTCAGTTTAAACTTGTGCACTATACATGCTACCAATACCACCTCCATTGCTGAAGAAACATGGAGTCACAGGAGACCATGGACATGGAATCCTGCATTTCACTCTTACAAAGGCTTTCATAGACCTCACAGATGGGTCCATGTAATCTAGCATATTAGGCTAGGAATAGATATTGCCAAATGAAGCAGATCAGTTGTGCCAGGACGTGTCTTGGCACAGCTGATCCACTTCATTGGACAAAACCACATTGCCCATTGTCCTGCCCATTGATGTTGAAAGACAATAGGTGATGGGGCAGGGTTTGAGGGGCCTGGTTCTGCACACCTAAGGAATTCCCACTCAGGATCAGGCAATTCAAGTCCCAGGAGTACCTGCCTAGCTTTCTCTGCTTACCAAGACATGCCCCTGGAGATACAGACAGTACTTCTCAATAAGTGGGGAAACCCTGCCTTTCCCCACTTACAGAGACATGTCTCAGGGATCCTGGGGACATGTACCAGAGAACCTGGAGACATATCATCATATCATAGGGGCAAACCCCCAAATTTAGTCACATATGGGGTGCATTCTACATATGCAATTAATGCTCAGAAAGCTTACTGCAAGTAAAATACGGCACAGTAAGCTTTCTCTAAATGCACGTCAACTTGTGTGCCCATTGGGATCAAATTTGCTCCTAACAGGAGCAGTTCAGGGCAGGGATACTCCTTCTGTGCTCTGCTACTATATAGCAGCCAGGGGGATCTCTAGGCTCCCCTGGGTGCAAGCCCCAGATGGCTGGTAGGGGGCACCAGTGTCAGGCCTGGGCTCCAAGGGATTGGGGGGAGTTGTTCTGCTTCTAGGGAAGCTACTTGCTGCCTCCACCCCTGCCCCAGGTGGCTGCCTGCTGCCCAACCCCCACTTATTGTGGAGCCAGGTGGGGACAATGTCCATTGCCCCCAACAGCAGGGAGCTCCCAGCCTCCAGCTTTAAGATTAGAGCCGGGGCTGTGACATTGCCCCCTCCCCTGGGAGCTTGCTGCTACTGGGGCTGGCTCAGATCATGGAGCTGGCCCCAGCACTGTGCAGCTCCCAGGGGAGGAGGTTGTTCTCCTGCCCCCTGCTGCCCATGCTGACTGGGAGTAATTTGCTCCTGGTCAGCTATGAAACCATGCACTACTGTGCAGTAGCTACTGCACGGTAAATGTATTATCTGTATTTACCGGTAGTAGAAAGCCATGCAGTAGACTAATCTACTGCACAGTAGCTCCTGTGCATGGTGACATAGTGATGATTTACTGCGCAGTAGATTAGTCTACTGCACACTAGAGCATCTCCTGTACATGCACCCATGGAGATGCACCCCACAGGTTCCCAGGGGACTATCTCCATCAGCAGGGCAGGTACTTTCACAGCTTGAGGAACTCTACCTTATGTAGAAATTCCTGTGGTGTGCAGAATTTGGTCTGTCAAGCTCCTGAAACACCTCCCCAGGGTGGCTGGAGAGTGCAGGCAGCTCCAGGCTACCCATGCTCTCATGCCATAACATAAACAGACATTTGCCACTAAATAGTACCACAAATTGATACCACCTTTGTTGCAGCCTCATTTTAAGCACCTGTGGCATGACAAGGGGTATTTTGTTCTGCCATAAAAATGTTTACAGTGGTACAAGGTGATGCAAGATGACCTCTGTTTCTACACTCATGGGGCAGAGAGTAGATACTAAAGGAAAGTGTATTTATGTAGGGCCATTTCAGACTGATCTTCCTACCTCTCTCCTCCTGTAACTTCCAACATGTCTCTGGTGTTTTAGAAAGTTGCTCTGACTGCCTTGCAATAACGAGTCTCTGAACAGAGGGGAAATAATCTAATATATGGGAAAACTTTGTTTATCATGCTGCTGTTTGGCTGTATTATGTACATTGATTTTTGTTTTGTTTGCTTGTTTTGGCTTTATGGCATCTGGGAAAATGGCATATATCTATATCTATCAAATCAGTAATGTTTGTTTCACAGCTGCTTTCCAAGTGAAAATTCATACATAAATCATTAAAACCAGTCTCACATGAGACAGAAGGCCAATGATATTTTATTGTGATTTAATGAAAAGCTAAAGCACTATAGTACACGGCACAATTTTCTTTTCATTTATAGGTGTTTTGTGTTAGGTAATGGGCTGCACTCTATTGTACAGTACTTGCTTGTGTAACTGTGTAGTTATGCTATAATGGAGTAAGTTGGACAAGCTTATGAATTGCAATGGTCTCTGGTAACAGCTACCTTGGTTTATATATCAGTGCTTAAGAACCTTTTCTAAACAAAAGGAATCACATCATATCATCCCTTTCCTGAAAGGATCACATCACTTCTGAACAGTATTTGGTATTTTTAAGGGTTTTTTGAGTTGGGGGGGGGGGCAGTGATCACTCCAAAGCCTCTGTCTTTCTCCTAGGCCTGGGGCATCTGCAATGTAAATGTAAAGGGTGAGAGTCCTCCACACAGATGCATTTAAACCTTGCTACAACCTAGACAGAAGAGATGAATGGCTTTTTAACTTACATAATTAGTAGTGCTTTATTGGTGGAAGCAAGGACATGATCCCATTTTGGAGTAAAGAAGTGGTTAGTGTGAAGTCAGGCAGAAGGTGGGGCAGGGTGGCACCTGAGAGACTGGCCAGTTCAGAGAGGCATGAGTTTTGTAGGCAACAACAACCTACTTTGTCACTCTGGTGAAGTAGGTTGTTGCCCATGAAAACTCATGCCTCTCTGAACCAGCTAGTGTCTAAGGCCACTTTGCTTCACATTCTTTTTTTTTGGAGAAAGGAAATGCTTTGCAGGAATACCATAATCTAGTCCAGTGATTCTCAACCAGGGGATTGTGGCACCCTGGGGTGCCTGGAGATCCTTAAGTAGTGCCATATAATGTTAGCCCTGTTAAGTGTACAAATATGATTCACAAGATAAACTCAGAGATTTCAAATAGAAACCCATAATGCGAAAAACATTCTGAACTCTTTGGGTCTTTCTGAGTTCTTTGCAAAAGGAGACTAGCTGTATTATTTTTCTGTAGTCAAAAAGAAGGAGCTGGTATTTTCCAAGGGGTAACTTGTGTCTAAAATGTTGAGAACCACGGGTCTAGTCAGTGTACACATGCAAGAAGGCTAGTTGTGATTGCACAACACAGTTGTATTTCAATGGTAAATAATAGTGCATTAGTCAGAGGTGAGATTATAAAAACCTGGTTGTCAATACTAATGGGCCATCTAGTTATTTATTGTACAATGGGCAACTGGATGTGACCTTATGACTGAAGTCCTGACAAGAACAAAATGGGGGTATTTAAAAAATTAAGACCAATTTTATACTTCTAATTGAGCGGAATGGTAAGGATTTCTGAGAGTGATATCTTTATTGGACTACCTATGGAGAACTGAGTAAAATTCAGAATATCTATCCCAGGCATTTCTGATATTTTAAGATCTCAAAATGGGATGAAAAATTGAATTTTCTTTACATTTTTCATGGAACAAGAAATTAAAAAACCTTTGACTGAAATGTTGAACCTTTTTTTTTCAGAATGAAACTGGACATTACTGAAATAAAAAATATCTGAATTTTGTTGAATTCAATCAAAGAACCACTTCTCTTTGAATCACATGAGTGTTTAATAACAGATCTCTTGCCTTATGGAAGTTACCATGTAATTTGGGCCTCAACTGTCTCGAATGGGTAGTTTTCTCTGGAGACCTACATATCCCTAAATGTACTGAGAACCAGGTGACTGAACTGTCTGGATCATCAGGGAAGTTATAACTTAGACAGCCTGATCTAGATTTCATAGATTTCATAGACACTAGGGCTGGAAGGGACCTTGGAAGATCATCAAGTCCAGCCCCCTGCCCCAGAGGCAGGAAGTCAGCCGGGGTCATAGGATCCCAGCAAGATAAACATCCAAGTGTTTCTTAAAAGAGTCCAGAGTCAGTGCCTGCACCACCTCTGGAGGGAGTCTATTCCAGGCCTTGGGGGCTTGGACAGTATAGACATTTTTCCTTATGTCTAGTCTGAAATGGTCTTGGAGAAGTTTGTGACTGTTTGACCTTGGGGCGCTCTGGTGAACATCTACCTATTCTCCACTATGAACCTTATATTTACTGTAATTGAACCAGAGTCCTATGGCCCCTCTACTACACCAAATGACTAGCACAGCTCAGTGTGCACTGCACTGTGGAAGATGCAGTCCTCTGGTATCTGGCCCACATGAGACGGTGGGACCTTGAACTGTAACTTGCCAAGAGCATTGCACTATGGACTATAATTTATTTGTTGTACTAATTCAAAAACAAAAGACTATGTGCCATGCAGTAAAACAAAATATTCTGATGTGAGCTAAACCTACCAAAAACAAAATATTTTATTCTGCTTCTCTTGAAAGAAAAACAAGACATTTTGGTAAAATTGAAATTTCTCTTAGGAAGACACTGATTTTTCTGAAACCTGCATTTTCTATCAGAAAAATCATTGCAACAGAGATTTCCCCATTAGTTCTAACTAGCATTAAGTTACTTTCTTAGTGTCAGCCAGCAGTTGGGCACAGTAATCTTTATAAACACTTGGGATGCAACCTATATCCCAGTCTACAGCCTCCTTATTATAGGTATGGAGGCCAGAGTGCTGAAAAGAAGTCACAAAGCCTCATGTCCACTCAGAAGAGTCCTCCCAGTTCAGGTACATCAGTAGACCAGTATAAGGCCACCCCATGAGAACTTCCTTGGATGGGGTCTCTCCTGACCTGCAGCAGCCCAGGATTGTAATTTATACAGGCTTTGTCTCTTACAGACATAACAAAACATGTCATCAGTACAATAGTCCTTTGAGGGAGACAGATATTGTCCTCATGGTATACGGGACAACTGAGCCAGAGAGTAAGAAAGACCCAGTTTGTTTTAAAGTGGTCTCAGAGGTTCCATGCAACTCAAAGGTTACCAACTTGTGACATAATTAAGGCACCCAAAATTAGGATCTGATCTGATCTGATCTAAAGCCTGTTAGTCACTTTACTAGGCTTTGGGTTCCATATAAAGATAATGGCATTTCTAGGAATAGAACCCTGATTCCCTGGTGTGAGAGGCCAGCTCCTCAGCCCAGCAATATGTCATTACACAGCAGCTAAGGTTCTGTCCCAGGCCCTCTGCTCTAGTAACTAGATCATGACAACCACTAGCAATTTTGGCTTAATTTACATTTAAGTTCATAAATAAGTGACCCAATGTTCCAAGATGTTAGCACTCATCAGTCCCATTGTCTTCCATGCCTGCAAATATAATCACTTTTCTTTCGGTGGAGCTCTGTACAAGCATGACTACGCCTGGATGGATCTATTAAGTTCATAGGGCTGAAAGGGAACTCATAAGGTCATTTAGTCCAGCTTCCAGCAGGATCATCCCAGACTAAATCATCTCAGTCAAGTGCTGGTCTAATCTGCTCTTGAAAATTTCCAGGGATGGAGATTGCACAACTTCTGTAGGTTGCCTTTTCCAATGCTTGACCACCCTTATAGTCAGAAAGTAGCTGCTAGAATGCCAGCAATCTGGGGCAAGAATTGTATTGTATTAGTAGGTAATTACATTGTTCCTATCATGGTTTGGTGCTAACATAGTACAGGTAAGTAATATTTTAATGTAAGAACCATGACTATCAAACAAATAGCAAGTCTTGGTATGTGAATATTAAATAAATATTATATGCTACTCTTTCTGTCCCTGACAGCTGTTTTGGGGATATATACGTCCTGAAAGGGTTTTTAAATGTAGCAGATTATTTTGAACTAAGCAAAATGTTTCGCATAGTCATTGTATTCAGTCTCCACTTAGCAAAATACTATTTTTTCAAATATTGAATGATTTATATAATTTATAAGAATCTCCTTTTGTACTGAGTGGGGGAAAAAATAACCTATGAGGTTCCTTGAGTGCTCAGCTACAACAATGTATTAATTTGATTTACACTGCAAAGAGTCATTAGAAAGAAAGGGATTAGACAATGAATCGCTTTTCTAACTTTGCTTACTGCCTAATTTACCATTTAAGTAGTATTGGAGTGCTTTAAAAAGTGCTTTAGGCAAAGAAGAAAACACTACAGAAAGTATGGCATAGATCTATTATATGAAATTCAGACAATTTCCCCAAAAAACTGATGCATAATATTAAATGCATTGGAAAAAAACAAGCATGAATAATATATGGGTAAGACTGGTAAGTCTCTAGTTGTTTTGGGAACAATGACAATCTTTTTCTTATGAAAGAGGTCATTTTATATGTCTATTTGTATGTACACATGCACACATAAAGGAAGTACAATCAGATTTTAAAATGTTTGTCTTGTTACCCTATGGGGAAAAATGTACCTGTAAAAGTCTTTTACAAGAGCCAGCTGTGACTAGTGGTTCTGTTGTAGAGAAGCACAAAGTGGATCATTTAGAACTGAGACAACTTGGGTGCAGAAAGAAGTGACAATTTTTGCTCAATATGGCTACAGAAAGCAGTCTATAGCCATGACCAAACACTAGTGCATGACTGCAGACATCTTAAAAAATGGCCGATCTGGTAAAAATCTGAACTCACATCCCAGGAATTCCTACATAGGATAGGGTTCCTTAAGCTGTGGAAGCAGCTGCCCTGCTGATAGAGACAGTCCTCTGGGAACCTGTGGGGTGCATCTCTATGTGTGTGTGTACACGAGATGCTTTACTGAGCAGTAGACTAACCTACTGTGCAGTAACGCATCACTACGTAACCATGCACAGGAGCTACTGTGCAGTAGATTAGTCTACTGCATAGCTTTCTACTACCTGTAAATACAGATTATTATCTGCACAGCTACTGCACAGTAGTGCATGGTTTCATAGCTGACCAGGAGCAAATTGCTCCCAGTCAGTGTGGACAGCAAGGGGCAGGAAAACAATCCCCTCCTCTGGGAGCTGCCTGCTGCTGGGGCCAGCTCCATGATCTGAGCCAGCCCCAGCAGCAGGCAACTCCACTGGTGTTACAACCGCAACCAAGCAGTAGCCCATTTTGAGGTAAAGCATCTTCCCCTGAAGCAGAGAAGAGAGACCATAAAGAAGAAGAATCCTAGACTGCAGCATACTCTCCCCTGTCGAAAGACCTGCAACTGCTGCAGTTGGATCTGTGGCTCAAGTATTGGACTCTTAAATCACCTCAAGCCCCATCAATAAGCCGTGATAGAGATCATCCTTGAATCGAGGGACTGCCAATGATGAGGGCTGTGAAGTTTGGGAGGGGAGGAATTCCCAGAGGTAAGGGACAAACAATTAAGATAAGAAAGAAAAAAAGCTTGGTTAATGGTGGATCAAGACCTATCAAAAGGTAGGCGGGTCATTATGACCTGTAGTGTGAAGGAAGAATTTCAGGAGCCTGATAGGTTATAGTATACCATAAAGTCAATATCATTGTTCAGTCCTTGGTTCTTAGTGTTCGGCCAGCATATGAATTTTTGTTCCCAAGCTCTTTTTTTAAAGATGTTTGTTATGTTTCCCTTGGCCAATGGATAGCACAGTTAGAAACAGAGTGATTTTTCTGTGAAAAATGTGCTCTACTGGCATTCATTTGCCTCTATCTTTTTACATTTCCTGTGAGAATTCATTCTGGTACATAGTTGCTGTTCAGTTTCACCCACCTAGTTACTAGGATTGTGTGAGGCTTCAGTCACTGATTCAATTCAGCAGAGATTCAGCCTGATACAGCGGCCAAATCTCCAAATCCAAACTGAATCGGGAGACCCTTTAATCTCTCTGAATTGAACCAGAACCCTCCGAATCAATTCAGAGAGATTCAGAGAGATACGATGATTGAGACATAGACACAGCTTTAAATGTTTTTTCTACATACCTCAAGGTACCAGGTGGCTTGTGAATGCTGAGATGCTGGGGCAGATGGAGTATCCCACAGGAGCACGGGGGGGGGGGCCCAGCGTGCTTGGCGGTGGACCCAGAAGTGGACCAGAAGCACTTCCAGTCCACTTCTGGGTCCGCTGGGGAGCGTGTGGGGGACCCCCTCACTGGCTTGGTGATTGGTGCTTCCAGGGTTTGGGGAGGCACCCAGGGTCCCCCCATGGCCAATTGCTGGGCCAGGAGGTGCAGGGGGGCCACCAGCATGCTTGGCGGTGGACCCGGAAGTGGACCAGAAATACTTCCAGTCCACTTCCGGGTTCACTGCTGAGCATGCGACCCCCCCGCACTCCTGTGGGCCTCTCTGTCTGCCCCATCATCACAGCATTCATGAGCCATGCCTGGTACCTTGAGGTATGTAGAAAAAACATTTAAAGCTCTGTCTATGGCTGAATGGCTGACTCTCCGAATCAACATCGAATCTTCAGATTTAGATTTGGCTGAATTGAATAGGGACAGTGATCCGAATCAACAAATTGAATCACTGTCCCTGATTCAGGCTGAATCCAAATCTGAATCAAATACAGCCTGTTTCTCACACCCTTACTAATTAGTATGAGGCCATTTGTTGCATTAGATCAGATACATCACAATTTGGGAGAAGCAGGTGTAAGAGCCATAGACTGTCATTGTGGGGGATTTGCTTCTCATGATGAGTTGGGCAAGGTTAAACATCTTTGCTTTTCACATAATTTCTGAGCCACAATTGCTACAACTTCATTTCTAAACTATCATTTTGAATATTTGTCCTTTCTTCAGCTGTTTAATTACTTTGGCTATATTCTTCTTCTCTTCAATCTACAGTTTCTATTATATTGCTATGTGATGGTGAAATAACGCCATGTTCTATCACAGCAGTGATGGATAGAAAATAAACACATGATAAATTCTATGTATCTGAGGACTTATTCATATACGTGGATATACAAATCTATATGTGCATATATTACGCAGACAGACAAGGTTCTTTGGGTGAATCTGATATCTTTTATTCGACCAACTTAAATAGTTGGAAAAATTTTTTAGCAAGCTTTCAGGTTTAAAAACCCTTCGTCAGACTGAGGAAGTCCCTGCAGTTGGTGTGTGCTCTTCCTGGATGGAATGAATATTAAAGAAGCCAGATGCTAGCCTGGTATGCATGCAAGACAGGCAGTCAGTGAAGATGTAAATTGAGGAGTCAGTGGGTGAAAGACAGGCTGGGTGGGAGGGAGGGAAAAGAAAAAAGGGATGAATATAGCAGTTAAATAGTGGAGAGGTACCTGGGGAGTCAGATGTCAGGCAGGTTATAATGCATCATAAATCCAATGTCTATATTTAGTCCATGATTTTTTGTATTCAGGAGGTTGATGAAGTGAAGTTCATAGGATTGTCTCTGAGAAGTGTTTTGTAAGCTCCCTTTGAGGATTATAACTGAGAGTTTGAAGAAAGAGTGGTTTTCTTGTGAGAAATGTGCCCCACTGGTAATTGGTTATTCTTGCCTTTAATAGATATCCTGTGTGCGTTCATTCTGGTGCACAGTTGTTGTTTGGTCTCTCCTACATATCTTCCATCAGGGCATTTGGTGCATTGGATGAGATATATTACATTTCTGGAGGTGCAGCTGTAAGATGCAGGGATGCTGATGGCTCTGTTGTGGGGTGTTGTAATTGTGGGGGTGGTGGAGATGTGTTGGCAAGTTTTGCATTTCTTGTCATGACATAGTCTGAATCCATTCGGTGTGTTCTGGGCCTGAGGAAGTTTGGTTCTGGTGATGAGGTTAGTGAGGTTCAGTGCTTGTTTGAAGGTTAGGATGAGTGGTTCTGGGAAGATCTCTTTAAAAATAGTGTCTCTTTCTAGTATGGGTTGCAATTGTTTGAGGATTTTCTGTATGGGTTCGAGGGAGGGGTGATATGTCATAACCAGCGGTGTGCAATTCCTGGGGGGGAGGTATCACGTGGTATCAGGGTGGCTCTTTCAAATGTGTGGTCTATCTCTCTGGAGGAGTGTCGTTGTTGCCTTTTTAAGATTGGTGAGGTGGAAATCCCAGGTGTTCTCCTCAGTGCACATTCAGTGGTATCTGAGGGCTTGGCTGTATATCACAGCTTTCTTGGTGTATTTAGGGTGATTGCTGGTTCTGTGCAGATATGTATGTTGGTCTGTGGGTTTCTCGTATAACGTGGTCTGTATTTTACCATTCTGGATACTGATCTTCGTGTCTAAAAAGGAGATGTTGGTGCTGGAGTATTCAAGAGATAGTCAGATGGAGGGATGGTGATTGCTGAATTTTTGATGGAACTCAATCAGAGATTGCAGGTTTTCAGTCCAAATGATGAAGATATCAAGGACTTCAGGGACTATTACAGCAGCCAGGCATAAAGTGTCACTGAGCCAACCCCCAACCATGCCCTTTACTACTAATAACATTTTAGGAGATCATACTGAGGTGTTTCCTAAAGGACAAGGCACATACTCTTACATACAGGTCTGCCAGGGTATATGCAGGGAATGGCAGAAAACAGCCGTGATGTTGCCATTTTTAAAAGCTTTTTGTGATACTAGAGGGTGGAAGGTCTTATAGAAAGTGAAGATGCCAATCCTATTTCTACCCCTGACTCTTAGGAAGCATCAGATTTTTCCATTTATCTCCTTCCTACAGGCTTTTAGCAGGTTGAATAAAATTTGTTGCATAATTTATTAATTAATTTTCAGTACTTTTTAAATTCTTAAAAAAATTTTTTTTGGCTCATAAGTCTGGGTGACTAATTAACAAGTGTATTGGTGAGATAATTTACCTGATGAATTTCAAGAAATGTTTTAAGGAGCTAATTGATTAATAATTCTTTCTTTATCTTCCCAGCTCTAGGGAGGCAGTTGTTTTGACTGAATTTAGGCAAGCAAAACTGCTACCGTGGTGCTCAGTAAACCCCTACATAACATCTGCTGCAAGATCTTTAGTTCCTGACTACAGCTCTGGATCTTACAACAGCTCATCTGTTTGGCCAAAAGCCAAGGTAAAAACCCAGGTTAAGTCTGCAGAGAAGACACACCCTTATAATCAGAGGAGAAAGGGAGAGGAGCTTCCTGAAGTAAAATCCCACTTCTGCTGAAGCTAGTAAGTTGATGAGCTGAGTTGAGTCTTTTAGGCTGGTTTTCCTTGGTTAGACATTGGTGTATCCCAGTCACTTGAAAAATGCTTTTGTCAAATTATTTCTTATGATGCTGGATGTCCAGAAGTCATATTATATTATTATTTGCTTCTAGCATTACTTGCAATGGTGAAAAGGGTTGTTCAATTGCAAAGGAACAGCTTCTAAGGAGCTTTAATCGAAAAGACAGATTTTCTATGATTAGCAGAAAGGGCTATAATGTACAAGGAAAGAACTCATGGTTTGCTGGAAGGACTTAACTACTGGCAAAATAATAGTGTAGAGTAGGGCTGTCCAACTTCTTTGTGGCGGTGGGCTGCACACCAGCAGGGGCTGCATACCACAAGAGCTTCACCTGCAAGGGCCACAGCCCCTCCTCCCCTGAGCTCCCCAGCTGCAAGCTCCCCAAGCACGGTGTTTGTGGGGTGCTCCCCCCAACATACTGCTGCACTATGTGCATGGGTGGGCAGCCTCTACACATCCTTGGCTTCAGGTTTCCTTGCTGCACTGTCATAGGCTTCCCTGGCACTGGAGGCTGCATTGAGCTGTTCCTTCCTGCCCTGCCCTCCAGAGAGAGAAGGGAGGGAAAGCATGAAGATCATAGATTAACTCCTCACAGGGTGCGTGCAGCCCACAGGCCACTAGTTGGGCAGTCCTGGTCTATAAGGACTAAGGGTCATACACACAAATGTCTAGGTACCTAGCTTCCAGTGATTCCAAGGCAAGTTAGGTGCCTAAATTGAATTAAGCACCTAAATCCCTTTTGTGGAGTGGAGCCTGAAGTCCTAATCTTATTTCCACTGCATTCAGTGGAAGTTTTAGTATTGACATCAGTAGAAGCAGGGATGATTGGATCAATTAGGAGTTGAAATTGTGTTAGTAGCCCTAGCCATTAACTGTCTCTCTAGAGGTCTTTTTGTGGTTTAAGTCTGAGGAAATTTTCTTTACATAGTTCATGTTGTGACCTAGAATCAGTATACTCAGTGTTTGATTGGGTAGATATGGATTTCATTGAGGGATGCATCTTTTCCTCTGGGATATAAATTTCTTTCAGACTGAAAAGAAATCAGGTAATCATCCAACATAACTGATGTCAATATTGTTATGTAATAGAAAAGCAATACACTGTGAAAGTGCGGCTTGGGATTTACTAAATATAATAACTGTACAGAGGGAAAAAATAGATGTTTAGAGAGTCACCAGCAGCCTGAATTGAAAAACGAGTGTCACATTAAAAACATTCCTATTTAATTATCTCATAGATAACATCACTTAGATTGAGTTTCATATCTACACAAATTAGTTGTACCACTATTATTAAAACCTACTTAGGAAACATGCTCAGTGAGAACTACCACTTTGAGGCTTAATACATCTATGAACATGAAAGGGTATTTTTAACAAAAATGATCTTAAGCAAATCTATGAGCTAGGCACATATACAGATACATATATACCTAGTAAGTATGAATCAAAACTAATACTGCTTGTCAGTTTACCTATGATTCGCTGTGTCAAAACTGCAAAACTGAATACAGACAGTCATAGTCAGGCTGTTTGACTTGAGCTCTCATTTGTGCAAATGCCTCAACTCTGACAGTGTAAAGGGGCTTTATACATAATTTACATTTACTTCACTTTAACAAATAAACTATATTGCCATTTCAATGTCAGAGGTTGCATCTACATGACAGTAGCCCAAGACTAGGAGCGTCTTATGTAGACACGACCAGAGCAATATAATGGATCTCTGTGGTAAATGACAAAGGGCTTTATTAGCTAGTGTGCCTTAGTATGTATATTGAAAAGGCTTAGCATAATGGAAGCTCTGACCTGGATCAAGATGTCTTGAGTACTGCACATCTTAACCACCATTTTCCACAGTTAAATGGTCCCTGATACTTCTCTGCCAAGACTTCACTTTATTCAGGAATAAATAGTGCTGTGACTTGCCTGGAGTTTTAGGATAACAAAGATTTTTGTGTTAATGAACCTATTGGTTCAACTGATCCTATGTCCAGAGCTTCTCCTTCACTGGAGAGAAGAGATTTGCATTTGGGATCAAGCCTTAAACTTTGAGCCTGTCACTACTAAGTATTGTTGATGGAGGTTTATGGGGCTTTCCCCTTGTATATGGCCATGCAAAGGACTTGAAGAAGGTTGCTTAGAGACATCACAGTGCATGGCATGGTTAGGAAGGATGATTTAATTCCATGCATTTCCCTCACAAGGCTGTGCTTGTGGAGTGGAGGGCAGAAGAATGATAGTGGCCTTGGCAATCCTTGCAGGAAAAAGTCATGAGAAATATAAAAGTGAATATCCACTGCCTCACCCAAGATGCAGGGAACCCACCTGGTTCAGGAAAGTATGATATGTACTCTCTGCTTCAGTACTACTGACAACAAACTGATGTTAGCAACTAAACACACACTACAATAAGGCCACCGTTTAATTTCCCAGTGCTTAGTTTCTCTTTTGTAAAGCTGCTAACTTGGGACTCAGGGGATGTGATGCAATAAAACGCACAATTAACTCATCACTCAGAATTTATTTCCATTTTGTCATTAAAGCAATAGTCAACTACCTGGCACTTGAGCCTAAGGCCAATGGCTATTACCCTAATGCTTTACTAACAGAGCTGTTAGCTCCTCAGATTTGTTTGTGATTCTTCTTAATCTGTATTCTACTACAGCTCTATAACTTGCATATATACACAGTCATCAAAATATTTTAGGTGAGGCTATTATGCACACATAGATTCCAATTAATACTAGACTAAGGCTGGGGATTTAGAGAAGGAAATATATTTTTGTTTTACACATCATCATTACCTTTGCCTTCACTTTCTCAGTGCAAATAGGTCTTCTTCTAAAGTCCAATAAAATGAATGAAAGCCTCTCTCTATCAGCTTCAATAGGCTTTGAATGAGTTCTCTTGTACTCTGGAAATGTTTTAGTATCTATTTATTTTGGTGTAAAAGAGGTGGGCTATGTATTCATTTGAGATGGTTTTTAGGTTCCATTGAGACATTGCAGGTTAGTACAGTCTCTTGCAATTTGTTAGAAGTAATCGTTGAGTATTTATTCATATCTGTGAATTTAGTGAAGATGAACAGCCATTGAAGATTTCCATTTCTCCAAAATTTTGTAGCACTGCATAATGTGAATTAAAACTGCATGCCCATTGAAATATTTATTGGTGAACATAAGTGTGAATAAAAACTGGCAATTTGCATTGGCATTCTAGACATTGTTATATGTATTTTCTGTAAATATTTATAAATCCAAAATTATTGTTTTTCTTTTGGTTTTGTTTGATTCCCAATACTTTGATAGAAAGAGAACATATTGTGAGTGCTCATGTGAATATACATTCACATTAACATTTGCATGACTTATTCAAGAAAGATTTTATAAAAGTTTCACTAGTTCAGCAGCAAATGCCAAACAGTGAATGCTTAAAAATCAATGTGTTTATGTTAATTCATGAACAGAATAAGGGGCTACATTTACTGAACATGATGTTCCCTGTAATTACATTGCCTAGTAGTAGTGTTAATTTTTCTTCTGCTTTAATGCATGTTCTATCAAAAAAACAATGTTAAGAGAATGTTAAAATCACACTGCTAAGTATTCAATAGACAGAAAATGCCAAGGTGAAGTAATAGGCATATCTGGTTCAACACTTCATACATTAGGATATGATTTTTAACTGCAAATGCACGTGCCCACATGGAAGAGTTTCTCCTACTGTGCACTTCTTCATGAATGCCAGATAAAGAGAATCAGTGCAAGTGACTTACAAAGATGGTCTCCCAGCAAATTAAGGATGTTATATCAGTAGTAAGTCTTGTGCCTTAGGAAAGAGGAAAGAGTTTGAGGTGTGGTTACCCCATAATTGTGACATAATCTTCCTGTCATTTTATGAATCAAATTAATGAAATTGGGGATGCACTAAGGCTTTGGGAAAAGAGGAGCAAAGACACCATTAAAAATCTGAGGAAAGATTAAACCAAATACGTCAGGAAATAGATATCTACTTCCTTTCCCATTTCCACTCTGGAATCAGCATCTACTTGTCTAACCTTCACTTAAGTTTGCAACAGTTAAGAAATTAGCTATCATGAGGGCAGAGAACAAAATGCTATTAAAATTGCAGCTGCATCATACATCACAAGTCCCCGACAAATCTTTCACCTTCAGGCTTACTGCCTTCATTTCCATCTGTCAATGTCTCATTCATGAGGTGAACCATGACAATATAGGAAAACTTGATAGAACCGCCTCCTAACTGCAAATGGCACTGGTATTTCACAGCTTCATGTATGTTGTATCTTTGCATCTACTTCTGGGCATCTTCATAAAATTAAATCCTGCCCAATAATTAGACTTGTATTTTTATACTTGGTTTCCTACAACAAATGTCATAAGCTATGGCAGATAAACAGGAATGCATTTTCTTCTCAGTGAAATACTTGTCACCAGATCAATCCATAGCAGCTGTTTAACAGTAAAAAGT
>NW_005841915.1:2496737-2499206 GCF_000455745.1 Alligator sinensis | reverse complement strand
GGAAAGATCCAATTATTATGAGGAGACTTAGCTGTGTTTGGCCTGGGCTAAGTCTCTCAGAATGCCCGATGTGAAATAAATGTTTTCAAAGCCTTGAGCAGACTCAGTCTTAGTTGAGTGATTGATTAATTGTTTGTCCAGCGCCTTCTCTCTTGACACAATGGACAATTGAAGGCTTTTCTAAACTTTAGAAATGTGAGGACTGCAGTGCATGGTGTATAGTGGAGTTTTATACCTCTTCATAAAAAGAGATGCAATCCGTTTGGGGTAAGGCACTAAGACAGATGTCATTTGGGGTTTAGTTCAGATAGAAATAGAACAGAATGAGTTTCTCTGTTCTGGCTCTTATGGCAATGCCTTGACTTTGGTAGAGTCAGGATTTCACCCCAGGCATGCTCAGGCTTAGCACCCAGAATTACTGCACATTTATTTCATGTTTTTGATTTTGCGAGCTGTGATATGGGGGATAAGTCTGCAACACGAAATACAAAGTATACATGATAAACACATGTCTAGATTTTCCCAAGTCAAGCCCATCAATACTATACATTGGCATCATAAACAATGATTGTTTCTCAACTGCTCTCCACCTCCTATAAAATAACAATACAAGGGACCAATAATCATCATGGAGAAAGGGGGCAGGAGTTTTCCAAATGAGCATATGGCAGAGACAGATTCCACCTAAAAGGAAGGTACATTGTCATTGATGGACTGACCATTGACTAATGTGTCTTTGACATCCCTGACTTATATAAATAGGATATACAGGAGAAGTCAGGAAGGACTCTGCCCATACTAAAATGCTGAAAAACCTCAGACCCATAGAAAGAATAGGATCACACAAGGGGAGAGTGGGTGCATCTGCATATGCAATTAATTCAAAGCAATAAACTCTGGAGTTTAGGGCATGATCTCTACATGTGCGCTCAGCAATTTGAGCTGGGGCAGAACAGTTCATGCCAGGGCCAAGGGTATGGGGGGTCAGCCCCAGGCTCTGGGAGGTGGTGTCTAAAAGTGTGGAGCTGTGTGGTTAGGCAGGAGTGTGATCCCCTGCTGGCTGGGCTAAGCAGAAGCAATATACGCCCATGGTCAGGGTCTACACGTGTGTTTAATTGCAGTTAATTACCCCACTATAAGATAGTGCTATCTCCAACAGTATTATCTTATTGCAGCATTAATTAGCTTTCTGCAGCCTAATAGCATGTGTATATAGTGACTTTTTACTCCACAGCTAGTTAATCTGCTCCACAGTTAAGCACATGTGTAGACACAGCCAGTGAGTCTCATGGTTTGTGTTATTTTTCAAAGACATGTATGTCCTAAAAGCTTTTAAGCATAAAGTCGCTGTGATTAAGACATTACTTTGCTAAGCTTCTGCTACATTGCCCTTGCAAACATTAAACTAGAAGCCCAGGTCACCCACAGCTTTTGTGGAGCTTGGGGTGGGCTCAGGAGGATGGATGCACTAGTATCCATATGCTTATGGTAGCTGGATTGTAATGTCCCATGTCCTAGTGAAGGATGTTTGACAAGACTTTTGAATCAGTGTGCTCTCTAGCCCTAGAGTTAGGAATACATGGGATGCTTTTGGATCTTCTTGCAATAGAATGACAGGACAAAAAGATAATCAGGCCAGATTATAGTAAATAGAAATGGTCAAAATGGTCTCAAATTCTGACCCACAGGGCTTCCCACGGGCCAGGAAATTTATTGGCAGGGGAGTGGTAGCAATTAACATTGTCACTGGCTCCCTGCCACCAAATGTCCAAGTCCCATATGGCTAAATTGGGCCTAGGCCACTGACATGGGGTTGGATTGGGACCAGGCCATTTCCACATTGCTGGATCAGGGCCAGGCTAGGCCACTGTCACATGCCTGGATCAGGGATGGGCTGTTGCTTCATGGCCAGATCAGGGTTGGCCAGGCCATTGTTGTGTACCTGGATTTTGGCAGGGCCAGGCCAGGCCTACCCCCTGCAGCTGGATCACCCCCTAATGTACCCACCTTGGGCCCACTAGCCAAATTTGGCCCGCAGAGAGACCTGGCACCACCCATCCAGTCCACAGAGCAAAACAGCTCTAAGATGTTGAGGCAGAAAACCCGTAGCTAATTTGAAACATAGAAGTAATTAGAATAACTTCATATACACTGAAACATCTAGTGGAGCCCTGACAGGGGTTGATGAAGAAGGAAGAACTAGGTACAGATTCCTCTTTCCCCCCTTGAAATTCTACTGGTTGGAGAACAGGCCTTGGAAACGGGAAAGCTGGGCTGGGTTTATATTTTTGCTATGCCTTATACCAGGGTTGGGCAAAGTCTGGCCCATGGGCCAGATCCGGCCAGCAGTGAACTCCATTTCCCAGCAGCCCCTGCCTGGATGGCTGGGGCCGGTCTCCATGGCAACCCCAGCCTTGTGTTATCACAGTGCAGCTGCGGCTGTGGTGCCCATGAAGACCAACCCCAGCC
>NW_005841915.1:2492287-2496727 GCF_000455745.1 Alligator sinensis | reverse complement strand
GGGAAATGGAGTCCAGCCGCCGGCTAGATCTACCATTTTATCTACCCCTGTTTTATACTGAGATCTGGTGTGAGACTCTCTGTTACAAAAAATTTGGGCAAGGGATTAGAACCTGTCCCACAGCCTAAGTAACACACGCTATCCCTAGATTTAAACCTGTCTTGATACCAGTCCAAAATGGATAAGTTTAGGGTTTAGTCTGAAAAAACATTTGACTTAGTTTTGGATTTGTGAGCCTTTTTTTTTTTAAGTATGTTGTTTTCATTCCCATGCAAAACTAAAACAAAGTTTAAAGCTAAAGCTTCAAGAGCTTCTGTGAAATGGATGTGTCGTCCTTATGTAGCTTTGGATGTAGCCAAAGACTGCTTTAATGATCTGTACACAGAAAAGACAGAATTAAATTGCTCTTGCTAAATTAACTCCGTCTCCTCCTGATTTAAAATACAACCTTAACATTTTGTTAATGTTTCCCCCCACCCCCAAAGACTAGGTATATTTGTGTCATAGTCTATATTTGTGTAATTAAGATATACATATAAGATTTTAGCTGACATAAGATACCATTACAAAATATTGAACATTTACTCAAGAAAGATCACATCTTCATGGTCTCCATTCTATACAAAACAAGTGATATTTACAGGAGTACTTCTCTATGTAATTACACAATTATTAAAAACATAGTAGGGAAGTAGAAGCTTTTATCAAGTCATTCAAATTAGAGCTTTTTCATACTAATCACTACCTACTTGAATATGTATTGCTTCGATGTAACTGTAAAAAGCTCATTAAATAATTTTTTCTTTAAAATTTAATTACTGGGAACTTCTTCAGAGAATAATGATTGTGGATCATAATTAGGATCTTTGTTTCTATTTGTTTTTAGACTAAAAGGTATAAAGATGTGGAAAAAGAGAGAGAAATTGCAGATCCAATATTTGGAAAAGGAGCTGTCAGATGGGGAATAGAATATTAACAAGTCAGATCCAGGATTAAAAAGTAGAACGATGGAGCTATAATTTGAAACACCTTTTAAACCTTTGTTTTTGGTGTTAACTACAATACAGACTTTTTATCTTCCTCAAATTGAAGATGTTAAATGGATGGTATTTCCATTCAGTGTATTTATGTGCATTCAATTACTTAAAACTATGATAATGCGCTTGTAACTTGAATTTGGCAGTTAGAGGACAAACTTTAGTTTTATACTTCACAGCTTACATAAATCAAAACATTTCTAGCACGTATTAGTTAAAACATCTACAGTTTATAGTGCTCTAGACATATTTTATATATATACAGTTGGATGTGTGTGTACGTATACTAACTATACATAAACAAAATGTATGCATGTGTATATATATATATATGTATATGTGTGTGTGTGTATATATAACTATATATTATATAGTTATATATACACACACAATAGACTTCAGAGCACGTCCTTATCTATTGTTTGGGGGAGGAGGAGGGCTTTTGTTTCTTTTTTTGGTTTTGTAAGTATGACAAAGGATGGAGTAGAACTATAGATCTGCAAGTCATGCTAAAAATCTATTAGAAAAGAAAGATAAAATATGGAGACCATGAATATCTTTACTCCAAGATGTAAAAAGGTAAGAACTAATAGAAGTAATAACTGTGAGAATAATCAGAAAGAATCTGATCCTGCAAACTCTTATGTGAATAGCCCATAGGCAAGTGTGGTGAAATCAGGACAGGTTTTGGAGTCAGGGTTGCAAGATTTTTTACTAATAAAATCTAAATGCAAGTGATCAGTCACTAGAGAGCTTCTGGCTTGTAGCTAACTTTCACCTCCTTTCATCTACTTCTAAGGCAGAACAGGGCTCACTGTGCTTTTTAAAGCATGGCTGGTAGTGGTGCTGCTGGCACCCTTTATATAATTACCTAGTGGTTACAGCAACCCAGTAGCATAACTAAGGGGATGGGGGAAGGATAGGGTGGGGGGGGGGGAATTGGGCAGGAGCCCAGGCACCCACTTAGGTGCAGAAATAGCAGCCACTGCAGTTATCATCTGACTGTGCCACCAGTAGTCAGTAGGCACATCTACACGAGACATTTACTGCAGAGCAGCCTAATTAGCTCTTCAGCAAAGTCTCTGTGTCTACACATGCGGCCTATTAGGTTGCAGTAAACTAATAAATGCTGCCTTAAGTTAGTACTTGTAAATACAAGTCTATCCTGCAGTGGTGTTATTTACTGTGCAGCAACACGTGTAGATGGATGGGCCTGGCTGGGGGGCACAAGGGTGCTTTAGTTGGGGGGCTGCCTGCCAGCTGGCCCCTCACTGAAGTACCCTTGCACCCTAGCCAGCCTCTCTGCAGCACACTGAACTGGGTTGGAGCAGCCCTAGGCTGTCAGGCTGACCCCCTGGGTTCCCCAGCAGCCACAGCTGCTCCAACCTGGCTCAGTGTGCTGTGGTCCCCGGTGCACATGTAAATGCTCTGCATTAATTACATGTGTAGATGCACCCAGTGTGCTGCTGCTTCCCAGGGCACAGAACTGCTCTGTTTTGCTTGTAGAACAGTCAGCCCAGAAATGGGAGATTTACCATCAATCCTACCTCCACTGAGGGTTTAAAACCTACATTGCCTATCTCCCAAGAGCATGTCTTTACCACCAGACTGTAGACTAGTCATGGTGGATGTATTCCCTACCATTCTTGATAAAGCTGTTCCACTACTCCAAACAGAGGAGGCCAGAAAGAGAGCAAGAGAAGCATGAATACAGAGCATGACTTTGTAGCCTAGGGGTTAGGGCATTCTCCTGGCAAAAGGTGTCCTGGTTTTGGTCCCTTTTCTCTGCTCTAAGAACTCTGTCAGTGGAAAAAAAATCTCTTCTCCTCTATATTTCCCTTGGGTTTCTGTGAATCCCGTTCCTAGGCACCTACCTTTTTCTTTGCCTTATAGCAGGGATTCAAGTGCCTGTTTGGAAGCTTGTATTCAATTCAGCTGCAGTGACTGTAAGTTATTTGTGAATTTGGTCCTTTTTCCCTTCATCATACAAGAGTAGCTGCTTCTCTTGTCTTATAAGGGAAGACACGATTACAGACAACTTGGACAAACTGACCAGTTCAATTGTTTGAAAAAGGATTGCAGCACAATTACAGCATTCAAGGATTCAAGGATTCTTCTAAGTTTTTATCCCTGCTTCTGTTTCATTTAAAATTTTCCTGAGAGTAACAAAAAGTAGCACTCAGAAAATCTGTTGAATTCTTTGCATTGTCTGCCTCAGAAGTACCTCCTGCATCTACAGATAAAATGAGCTGGGCCACGACATTGAAAATCTTCATCCTGAGGAAAGCAGTAGGCATACACTCTACATATTAGTGCACGATAAAGCAGAAGCTGTGTATTCAATTGCTCAGCAATGGGTGCTAACGGATTGTTTGTGCTGTATAAGGATGGCTTTTGAGCTGGTAACAAGAAAAATCAGTCTGATGATGCCTCTCAGCCAGATTCTCTCAATCAGCCAGAAATAAACTGGACGTTAGAGAATAAAAAACACCTTTTGAGAGATGGAGAGCAAATTGGGCACTCAGTTGTGAATAGGCTACTGGACAGGATAGAAAGTGGCTTCAGATGACAAAGGGTTGTGCTTTAAACCAGAAACATGCCCTTTTTAAGTTATATAAATGTTCAACATCTACTTCTCTTTGGTATATGACATGAAGTGCTGGGATGTATCTATCCCCAGTGATGTTGATGGAATAGAAAGTCTGCCATTTGTGCCAAAGGAGAAAATAAGGCATCATCTACAAGTATAGATACCTTACACACAAAAATCTTTTGAAGGAGAAGCAGGCTAAACCCCTAATGATAATTTTTAACAAATAACGAGAAACTAGGGAAACTCCAAAGGGCTAGAGGACTGCCAACAATATGTACAAGTTCCAGCATTTAAAACAGGTAAAACAGGATGACTCAGAACTATAGTCTGGTGCCAACAAGTAAAATCATGTAATGGTTAATCTAAGACTTTGTCAACAAGGAATTAGAAAGTAAGCATATAATTAATGCCGGTCAGTTTGGCTTGCAGAAAACTGATTTTGTCAGGCATTTTTTTAAAATAGAATTACAGGTCTGGCTTATTGGCTTATCACAATAAACTTCAACTTACTTCCATAAAAATATTTTTATTAAAAATCTTGTGTTATGTGGTATTATCTGGTAGGGGTGCACCGATAGAGATTTTTGGGGCTGATACCGATAGCCGATATTTAAGGAGGCATATTGGCTGATAGTGATCTGATATCCAATACAACTGCCATCAGCTGGTCAGTCAGTTGTGGTGGAAGGGGAGGGAGGAAAGGAAAGGGGAGTGGGGGGAAGATCAACACCCCCTGCAGTGAGGGAGGGGGTAGGGGCAGGGGCAGGCACTGCCCAGCTGGGGTGGGGGGTGCTTGGGATGAAGGCATGG
>NW_005841915.1:2467970-2492250 GCF_000455745.1 Alligator sinensis | reverse complement strand
CCTTCTTGGTGGGTGCTGGGCTTGGAGTGGGCTCCAGTGGTGCTGGGAGGAGGCTGCAGCCACCCCAAATTTCACCCACCCAGTGCAGCCTCTGCTGAACGTCCCATCTCCATCCAAGTGCTGGGAAAAGTCGCAGTTGCCCCAGGCGGCGGGTGGTGGTGCAGGGCTGGGAGCAGAGCTGCGGCAAAATTTGGGGTGGCTGCGGCCCCCTCCCAGCACCACCAGAGCCTGCTCTGAGCCCAGCTCCTGCTGAGAAGAGCCCCGCGCAGTGCCAGCTTTGTCTCCACCCTGCAGCTGCAGCCCACATCACACCATGCAGATCCAGGGGCACATGCCACGCCCTCCCCATGCCCTCCCAGAGTGCAAGCAGTGGTGGGAGCTGCTCCCCCCATGAGCTGCACCTCCATCCCGCATCCCCCACACCCTGGCTGGGCTGTGCCTGCTCCTGCCCCCTCCCTCATCGCGGGGGGCATTGATCTACCCCCCATGCCCCTACCCCCCTCCCCTTCCACCACAATGGACTGACCAGCTGGAGGCAGCCCTCCACACTGTTGGCTCTGCTCCATGCCATGCTGTGGCTGCGCATTTACCGGCCAAATTATTGGCCCCATTGGGCTGATATCCGATATACACAATTTTCTTTATATCAGTACTAATCCAATATTGGACCGATGTATCGGTCCAACCCTATTATCAGGACACAAATTAGATGGATAAAAAACTGGCATACTAGTAGATCTCAAAATATAATTGCTAGTGGGAAAATATCAGAGTTGGACCATTACTATTATGGTGCCCCAGGGATCATTTTCCTTTCAACACTTGAATATTTTTAGCAGTTCTTTAGTCGATAATGTAAAATCTTGCTAGTTAAGTTTGCAGAAGACAGATTACAGAGCTAGGAAATAATGACATAAGGTTATTGTTTATACATTGAATTACCTGACTAAATTGTCATTATTCAATTAAATGTGCTTTTTAGAATAGCTAAATAAAGGCAATGTATGTGGGAGCAAGGAAAGCAGGCTCAATTTACAGAATAAAACATTTTAGCTTGGAAAGCACAGACTTGGAGACAGACTTAAAAGTCATTTTAGAAAATTACTTCAATCTAATCTCTTTGTGTGTTGCTGTGGCAAAAAGTCTTATGCAATCCTTACATGTAAAAAGGGGAATGTCAAGTCAAGGCAAGGAAATGATTTCTGCTGCACCCAGCTTTGGTAAGACCAGTACAAGAAGAATCCTGTATTCATTTCTGATGTTGACGCCTCAAGAAGGACATGGAAATACTAGGGAGATTTCAAAGGAAGGCAACAAAAATTATTCAGGGGCTGCTAGAAAAGCTTTACAATGTGAGGTCAAAGGAATGTAAGTTATTCTGTTTTCTCAAGCTAAATTGTGAGAAACAGAGGATTAGACTACAAGATTAGACTACATGACCTTAAATTCTATGAAATCCATCCAGTTATTTACCATTTTCCAATGAGTTTCTCATGGGGTAAGCCTCTTGGAGACAGAGAGTCAGCACGTTTGGTCTGATAGTTCATTTTAGTTAAATGAATCCAAGCTTGGGAACTTTAAGAACCTCCATTTAGGGAAACATGCTTACACCCGTAAACCAAACACAGATCTAACAACATGGGCATCACCAGCATGCATTTTACAATCATTTTTCAGAGCAAACCCCCTCTGAAAGAAGACTGTCATGGTGATGACACCACCACCATCCACGTATGGTAACTGCTCTGGACAAATACAAAACGTTCGGATGTATTTGCTCAGCTGCAGCACAGTTTCAAGAGTGGATCAGCATTAGCCTGCTTGCTCCCTTCCTCTGTTCCCTCATAAATGAATGTAACATGTCACAAGGGTAGGATAAAAATATTATGTCTTTGTATTCATAAATGATTCTGGGTTTCTACCAGACATCAAAGCATTGAGACAAAACTCACAGTTGTCTCACAGAGGCTTTATGCCTTGAGTCTCCCACCAAGCCTTGAGTCTCCACTGCTCACAAGCACAGGTCAATGTTTTAATGACACAAGCTCTCCTTTAATCTTTCTAAATCCTTTATTCCCCCAAACTATTTGCTCTGAAGCCAAAACATAAGCATCTAGCTGAGGGAAGGCTAAAAAAGAAGAACTGCTAAGCCAACAATGGGGATGAGTGATGTTTAATCAGTAACAGGAGGACTGCTGGAAACAACAGAGGTTAAATTTAGTGATGAAGGAGCGTGTTGATATGCATGATGATACATAGTTATTTCTGACACATAACTGAACAAAAGGTTTGTCACTTGCATGATGTTGAACTGTATTCTAAGGCTGTGTTTTAGAAAGGGACCAAGTGTTACTTTATCTCTTTCCAACACGAATCCTGTCCTCAGTCTTCAGACTCCTGCCCTCTATTTCCTTGTGTTAGATTCTTGCAATTCACCTTACTGAGAAAGGACACCTCTGTGTATTCTCCAAAGACCATGAGAAGGGACTGGGGTTGGCGTTCCAGAACTGCATTCTTCTCTTTGGTAAGATGATGGGTTCATCTGTACAATGTTAGTTTATTTAAAAAACAATTTATTAAAAAGAGAAACTAAAACTACAGAAAATGTTTGCATAATAAAACTAATTGCAATACTTTGCAAAGCCCAATGATCCTGGTTACAAAGGAAAGAAAATCCCATAAATTGTCCTTTGTTAAGAAATAAATCGTATTGATAGACCCAGGCTTCTATCCCCACGTATTTATCTTTTACTGCCAATACCATGTGGTTACAAAGTCAGCAATAGAAGTGCTTGCATTTGAACTGGGTAGAATAGTGTTCACAGAGCAGAGGAAATTGGGTGTATGGTAGGGGCAGGAATCTTTTATCAATCTTTTATCAGTTGTTCCTAGTTATTCAGAACTACCTACTTCATTCCTAATATAAGCATTTTTTACTCCAGCAGAGGCCCAGATGTGCATAGAAACATCATGGATATCAACACTATCAGTGATAATCAAATCACAGATCTTCTGTACCACTACCACAAGCTACTACTGCATTAGCTAAAGGCAATAGCTTTACTTCAGTCTAGCAGCTTTAAAGAAGATATGATCTCATATCCCAGATAATTTATCCAAGCTTGTCCTGATTTCCTTGATCTGTGCAGTTCAAGTCCCATTTGAAATCCAGAAACAATCTGCACACAAACACTGTACTGCAGTTACTAGATCAGACTGATCTTGGGACTTTTAGCACCAAAATCCTTACTACCTGACCTTGAGGAGGACTCCCTTAACTACTGGCAAAGGTGTGAGATACATGGTCTGTGGGCTCTGCAGTAGATATGATGAACTGTCCAGTTCAGTGAACTGTACTATTAAATACCCATTGTACTGGGTGATAAAAATCCTGCCTCCTCATTAATAATATGTGTTTGAAGTAATTTAACTGAGGGAACCTCTCAGGTTGCTTTTATGTAGTGTTGTATCCAGGACCCACACAGCTTGTTATATCACTGCTTGGCCTGCCCAAAAAATGCCAATTTGGACCACGACTGAAGGGCTCTACCTCATTAGAGGACACAATTCCCATGCAGGCCTTTCCTGGGTGTGTATTTGTTTTATTGTAATCTTGCCCACTTGCTCTTCATCCACAACTCTCACCAAAGTCCTCTTCTGATTCATGATATTTGTTCTCTTCCTTTCTTCCCTCTGCCTTCTTCCTTCCCTTCCTGTGTATCCTCTCCCCTCTACAGTACACAACACTTTTTCCTATATGGCTTCCTTCCTCTCTCAACATCCCCTCCCTGCAGCAGATATCTCAGTCTAACATCTGCCCCTCCTTTGCTCTGGTAATATTTGTCCCAGCCCTGGCCTGCCCTCCAACATTCCCTTTTGCCTACTATCAAAGCCCTTCATGCCCTCTTTCTACTCTTTCAAAATCAACTGGCCCATGTTGTCAACCCTAATCAACTATTTGTTACATTTTCAAATAGTACATTTTTGATTCACTGTGTTCTCTCTATCATGCTTTGTAGGAGCCTCCTGTAAATAGCTGTAATGATACCATTGTCCTTCTTCATGTTCTTCCTTAAAACTCTCCTTTGCTGCATTGTCTACAAAAGATCTGATAGCTGTTGTCAACTGTTGGGCCATTGGTATTCTTAGACATATTATGCTGAGTAATATGGTCTCATCGATTCCTTGTGCTCCCTTACCCTTCTGTCTGTATCTGCCTATTGTCCATTCTTTTATATTTAGATGGTAAGCAATTTAGGACATGGAATATCTTTTTGTTCTGTTTTTGTATAGTACTTAACGTAATAGTCTTCTACTATTTGATTAGGGCCCCATGTTGCTGTGGTGCCACAAAGCAACAGCAAAAACAAGTGTACGTCTTTTTGTCTTTTTAAAGAGGAAAATCGATGAGACTATTTGTTTTTGTAGTAGATGTTTCATGTGTCAATCTATTGATCAATAAATGTATCTAGCACCTTCATCCACAGGTGGTCTCAGAGATAGGACTGTTCATGGAAGAATGCAGCAAGAGGTGTGAGGAAGGGTATTCAGATTGTCCATTTTCATTTCTAAAACTAGTTGTTTTTTTTAATTCTCCATTGGCCTGGCCAAATGAACTTTTGCTATGGATGATATTCATTTGTATCTCAGATTGCTTGCTGTTCTTATGTTTTGGTTCAAGCACATTATTATTATTACTACTACTTAATGATAACAATAGATCCCTATTCTGAAGGTCAATATTTATCATTTAGTGTAGTTGAGCACTGCCACAATCAGTGTTCAACATTTTTAATACATTCTTTAATAATATGTTTCTATTAAAGCCATTTTACTACTGCTGGATGTGACCATAATTACCATTATTGAATGTATTATAATGTTTTTTAAAATTCTATGATGCCAAATTGTGGTCCTTTTCAGAGGTGGTATGTTGGGAAAAAACCCCAAAGCTCTTACTTGTGCATTTTTCTTCTGGAGATGAATCATAGGCAATTAACAGGAACAACTCTAATTAACTGGCATAATTAAAAAACTAATAATGTTTAACATTATTGTTTTATACAATGACATTAGCTTTAACAGCCTAGCAACACATCAAGGCTTCATTTACATAGTCACTGAGTATATTATTTATTCTTGGTTTCTTTGGTAACCAAATTGACAATAGGAACAGCAATGTGAATTCCTAAATTGTTTTGCCATATAGCTTCATAATTTATGCCATTGGCAGTAATTGTAATGTCTGTATAATTTCCTTTTAATTATCGACTAATGAAATTTACATTCATTTGGGTAAAAAACAAATACTCACATTCAACTTCCAATCACCTGTCCAAGTTTCCAATCAATTTGCTGATGTTTTGTGCCTATGTTTGTTTATCATTTTAATTATCAAGTTGTAAAAGAAGTATTGAAATCTCTTTGATTATTAGCAGTTGGAGGAATATCGATTAATACATGTGTTCCTACTGAACTCTTCTACCTTCAATAATTTAGAAGAACCTTCTATCAGAAAAGAAGAGATAAACTACTGACTTTTTTATATTAAACTCTAAGGATTTTAAGTGGAATTAATTCTGTAAACTTTAATTGCAGAATAATCTCTGCCTGTTCCCTTATCTCTTGATTTATTACAGGCATTTATTTCTAGTTTGAAAATTTCTCATCAGTTTCCCAGGGAATTAATTTAGATTTCCAAAAAGAAAAAAAAAGGGTGTGGGGAAGTAAATTGCTTTTAAATTCAAATTAAGATGCTAATTACAATAATTATTTCATGAAATTATATAGAAACTTTATACTTTTGAGTATAGTCATTTTGGGGAAAAATGTGGTTTTCTCATAATCTTAATTGAGTTGTACTTTTGAATGAAATAACACTTTACTTCAGTTTATGTTAACTAATGACACTTGGGAAAAACCAGAATAGGTGTAATAATATCTTGTTTTAGGCCCTGATCCTGCCAACACACACAAGGGACATTCATGCCATTTACACACAAGCCTAATTATGTGGAACATCAAAAACTGATTTTACTGGTGTAACACTGCTGAAGCCTGTGTGACTGCATTCATGTAACTAAGGCTGTGGACAGACATCAGGTTATATGGTTTTAAAGGACGGAGGGAAATTTGCTAATGAGGACTGTGTTAGTTGGAACAATATCTCCACTCCTATACTGATACTGTGGTTGAAAGGCCTACGACAACGACCAAATCAGGAACAGAGGTTGGATTAGGCAGTCTTCAAGCAGTTGAAAAGTGTATCTAAAATGTCTGAGGTTGTACAAATGGGGAATTATTACTTCCCTGATATCTGTTGGGGAAAATAATATAGCTAAATGTGAATGTCCAGCATGTTCTTAATGTGCTTCAGAAAACATGGGGGAAAAAACCTAAGTCATCTATCTTGACCACTAGGGCAGGGGTTCCACAAAAGAGGTTCTACAGAAATGTGAGGCAGAAAAGATGTGTGGGTTTATTCCTGAATGGAAACCTGAGGGTCGAAGGAAAGCTTGGTGACAGCGATCATGAGTTGATCACTTTCTCTATCCATTGCAGAGCTGGCAAATCAATCAGCAATGCAGAAATCCTCAACCTTAGAAAACCTGACTTTCATAAGCTCAGGAGGTTGGTTGTTAAGGCCCTGAGAGACCGTGAACTGACAGGGAGGGGGAGTCCACGATGAGTGGTCGCTTCTTAAGGAAGTAATCCTAAAAGCACAAGGGAAGTCTGTTTTGGCCTGTAGGAAAGGTAGAAGAAGAGCTGGGAGATCCCCTTAGCTCAATAGGTAACTCATGGACTTCCTGAATCTGAAAAGAGAAGCTTATAAGGGATAGAAGTTGGGAACTACCACTAAAGAGGATTATGCAGCACTGGCCCACATCTGTAGGGAACAGACAAGAAAAGCCAAGGCTGAAACCAAACTCAAACTGGCTACGGGAATCAAAGACAATAAAAAGTCCTTCTTCAAATACGTGGGAAGTTGGAAAAGAAAACAAGGGCAACATCGGGCCCTTGCTGCACCAAATGGGGCAGCTGACAACCAACACCTAGGAAAAACCTCATCTCCTCAATGATTATTTTGCATTGGTTTTCCACCAGCCCAAGGGAATCACCCTGCTTGACAGGATGCAGGACTACCAGGGTAAGGGGGATCATACACCTATCATTGACAAAGTTCTTGTGAGGGAACACCTTGAGAGGCTGGAGACCCACAATTCAGCTGGCCCAGATGGAATGCACCCAAGAGTGCTAAAAAAGTTGGCTGACATCATAGCACAACCAATGGCAAGGATATTTTAGAACTCATGGTACTCTGGAGAGGTTCCAAAAGATTGGAAAAGGGCAAATGTGGTGCCTATCTTCAAGAAAGGAAGGAAGGAAGATCCAGGGGACTACAGGCCAATCAGTTGAACCTCAATCCCTGGAAAGACCTTGGAAAAAATTATCAAAGAAACCGTCAACAACAGGCTAACAGAAGGCAACATTCTGAGAGATAGCTAACATGGCTTCATTGCAGGTAGGTCTTGCTTGACCAAACTCATTTCCTACTATGACTAGGTGATGCATCACCTGGACAAAGGAGAAGAGGTTGATGACATATACTTGGATTTCAAAAAAGCCTTTGACTTGGTCTCTCATGATGTCCTCGTGGTAAAATTGGGGAACTGCAGCCTTGATAACCTCACAGTCCAAAGCCTGGGGAACTGGCTCTGTGGTCAGACCCAGAGAGTGATAGTCAATGGAACAGAGTCAACATGGCATATGGTGACCAGTGGTGTCCCCCAGGGTTCAGTACTTGGACCAGTACTCTTTAATATATTCATAAATGATCTGGATTTGGGTGTCAGAAGTGGACTGGCCAGGTTTGCAGATGACACCACATTATGGGGAAGTGCAGTCATGCTAGAGGATAGGTTGGGGATTCAGGCTGACCTGGACAGACTCACAAGGTGGGTGGATCAATACCTGATAGCATTCAACACAGAGAAATTCAAGGTGCTCCACCTGGGGAGAAAGGACCCACATCATACTTATAGGCTTGGCAATGCTACACTCACTAGCACCACGACCGAAAGAGACTTGGGGGTCATGATTGACCACAAGATGAATGTGAGCCACCAATGTGATGCTGCAGCCAGAAAAGCAAATAAAACTCTGGCTTGCATCTACCGATGCATCTCAAGAAGACCCAAGAAGTCATCTTCCTGCTTTACTAGGCCTTGGTGAGGCCACAGCTGGAGTACTGCATCCAGTTCTGGGCTCCAGACTTTAGAAAGGATGTGGAGAAGCTTGAGAGAGTCCAGAGGCGAGCCATGCACATGAACAGAGGGCAAGAGAGCAGGTCTTATGAGGAGAGACTGAGAGGCATGGAACTGTTCTGCCTGGAGAAGCAAAGGCTCAGGGGTGACTTAGTGGCAGCCTGTAAGTATATAAGGGGTGCGCATCAGGAATTGGGAGAATGTCTGTTCACCAGGGCATCCCAAGGGAAGACAAGGTCTAATGATCACAAACTGCTGGAAGACCATTTTAGACTGGACATAAGGAAAAATGTTTCACTGTCCAAGTCTCCAGAGTCTGGAACAGACTCCCCCCAGAAGTGGTGCAAGCACCTACCCTGGATACTTTTAAGAAATGCTTGAATGCTAATCTTGCTGTGGTGATCTGACTCCAACTGACTTCCTGCCCTTGGGGCAGAGGACTGGACCTGATGATCTCATGAGGTCCCTTCCAGCCCTAATGTCTATGAAATCTATGAAATCTATGAGAAAGCAATATACTAAGAAACAAAGAATGCAGAGCTCTTTAATGCCTTTTTTTGCTGCAGTCTTCATGAAAAATGAAGGGTGACAAGAAATGTGAGGCAGAAAAGATAGATCTGTAGGTGACAGGTAGTATCCCAAAAGGATCATATAGTGCTATTTTTTTTAAAAGGGAAAAGAGGATCCAGGAAATTATAGACTGGTCAAGCTGACTTCAATATCTGAGAAGTTACTACAGCAAATTATACAATATAAAGTGCATATATATCTGGAGGATGAAGTGGTGATTGATAACAGCTTGTTAAGAACAAAATATGCCAAATCAATTTGATTTCTTCCTTAAAAGATTAACTGTTTTGGTGGATAAGAGGAATGAGGTCATTAAATATACCTGGGATTAGTATGGCTTTTGACACAGTCCCTCATACAATTTTATATGTAATTAACACTTCAGTGTCGGACTGGCAGGATGTCTCAAGGAGATCTATTCATATAGAAGAAAAACTATCCAAATGACAGCATAGGAGAAAATTACCTTTGCAGAACAATGGTTGAGAAGCATCTGGGGTTATGGAAGATTACAAACTCAACACGGGTCAGCAAATGGATGATGCTGCAAAAAAGCAAATACATTTTTGGGCTTGTATACGAAACATTAGAGAAGATTGTACCATTCTACTCCACATTGGTTAGGCTTCTGTGGGAGAGTTGTGTGGGCACACCATTTTAAGGAGGATATAAATAATATGGAGAGCATCCAGGTATGAATGATGAAGAGGAAAAAGAGATTGGAAGTCACGTCACCTGCGGAAAGACCGAAGATGAAAATAAATTAAGGGGGTCGTGATAGCAGTTTTCAAATATTTGAAAAGCTGTCATAAAAAGGCCAAAAAATGTTCTCTCTTTTCTCCTGGGACAAGGCAGAATACAATAAGTTTAAACTACAACATAGTAGCATTTTCCTAACCATAAGACCAGTAGGGCAAAAAAAAAATGCTGCCTAGGCAAATTATGAAATCTTTCTCACTGGAGTTTTGCAAAAAGAGGCTGAATAGGCAACTGCCCTGGGTGACTGAGGAACAATGAAACCTATATCTGAGGAGGGGATTGAACTAAATGAATCTCAAGGTTCCTTCCAACACTGTGATTTTAAAAGTGGCCTATATTACTGTGATTTGGTTTAGCTCTACTTCCACCTGTGAAGAAACGTACAGATGAAAATAACTACTTTAATTCAGCATAACTCATGGCAAACCAGTGTAACTTAAAACCGGTGTAATTATCTGTCCATAGCCTAAGTGAAGAATTTGTTCAAATTCACAACTTTGTGTCAGGCCATTCTTGCACCAGGCATCAATATGTTAAGTGTGTTTAATGTGTAATAGTGGTAAGGTAAATTCTCTCTCATCTTGCTCAGGTGAGAAGACAGTGAAATATGTGAAATCAGTGAACTGAGTGAAACTAGTGACTCAGTACAGTGGTTCTAGGAAGCTCCCAGGAGCAACCTGCTGAAACTTCTGTCACAGATAGAAGGGGAGGTTACAGTGGTATGTGATTGTGATGGAGTTATTGGTTCCTTATCTCCTTTTTCTTTAGATCAGGTTAAAGGGGAGTCCCAATAGGGGCAATACTGGCTGTACTTCAGTGAACAGATGGCAGGCCAAGTGAGCTATGAAGTGAGCTATCTTGATGGAAAGCAATTATTGTTTCACAGACCCATCAACACCTTTAGTATAATCAAGTACACATGGACAACCAAAATATAGTAGAAAATTAGTGATTATAGATGTGATCCTACATCTTAAGTGTAGAATTATACATGTGATCCTACATCCTACATCTAGCCCTATAGGCTATGGGAATCTGGCTATGAGAATCAAGGACAATAAAAAGTCCTTCTTCAAATACGTGGGAAGTCAGAAAAAAACAGAGGCAACATTGGACACTTGCTGAACCAAACGGGGAAGCTGACAACTGACACCAAGGAAAAAACTCATCTCCTCAATGATTATTTTGCATTGGTTTTCCACCAGCTCAATGGGATCACCCTGCCTGACAGGGTGCAGGACTACCAGGGTAGGTAGGGTATCCATCTCTCCATGGACAACAGAAAAAGGTCAGCCTTGCAGTGCATCCAGAAGGTTGATAAACATAGGCCTTTAGGGATCTGGGACTCATAGGAAAGGAGTTCCAGGAGTCCGGGGAACACATTTCTTTATGCTTGGTGTATACCCTCCCATTTCAATTGAGCTGTAGCTCTGCAGTATGCCACAGGGAACGAGTATCTCTCTTAGATAAGTAGATCCTTGAGCATGTAGTGCTTCATACACAAAACAGTTCTGTCTTTTCAAAGGCATGTTGGAACAGGTATATATATTTGTCATACGGGTGCTCAAATAATCATAAAGAGAAGATGTATCTCACAAAATGTAGGAAGTGGGTTCCAACCTTCTGTGGTACTGCCATACACCAAATGAAGAAGTATAATTGTATCACTTTTAAAGCCTCCACAGAAGTGTAATCAATACGGTACTAAAATGTACTCAACTAATTCATAGAATCATGCTTCTTCCCCTCCTGATATTTTCAGATGTTTTCACTATATTATTTTTTAAAGTTAGCTTTCTGCTTTTGACCCCTTTTAAAGGTCCAGGTTTCTCTCACTTCATGCTGTACATGCGTTCCTGGAAAACGGTGCATAACTCAAATTTGCATAATGGGAACCCACTTTACAATGTAACAAATAAGGATACATTCCAAGACCTCAACTGTACTGACCCCCAGACCCAGTTCTACCACTTTTACAAGACCGTTTTGGTACTTACCAACAGCAGACAGTACACACAAGTACAGGGTGGTGGTGAATATTTAGTTGGTGTGGAAAGAAGGTGGTGAAAGGTGTTAGGGTTAGTGACGTTCTCTTGTGCTTCATTGATGGACCAGAGAGAGGGGTAGGAGATAAGTTAGCAGTAGGAGATAAGCTAGCTGGACGCTTGGAAGCCATAATGGGGGTGGCAACTACAGAAACACATGTTGCAGACAAGGAGTGAGGAGCACAGAACCACACAGGAAACTATATTTTGGTGCGCATCACTCCCACAATGCACCGCACAAAGCAGCTGACTGCAGGCTTCCGTCACACCTATCACAAAAGACTGAATTTACCTTGCATATAACAACTTTTTGGTATGAAAAGGGCATCTCATAAAAGCGAATTCGCACATACAGAACCAGCATAAAGCGAGGGAAACCTGTATTTGACTTTTTTTTCCCATTGTTTTATTTTTAGCTGTTCTTATGCATAACTGCCCCACACTCGTGTGTGTATCATTACCTTATATTATTTACGAGGTGGTTAGTACTAAAGGTAAGTTCATTTGCACATAATACAATGCACACATTGTATTATAATTAGTATCCATATGCAGTCTATAGAGACTGCAGTGTTTAGGTATCTTTAAAGCACAGGATTGGTAAAGAGAAGTCATTCCTTTCTGCTGAAGAGTGGTTTCTAGTGCTTTCTGCTAGAGTTTAATCTTGGTGAACAGAGCTCTATAATATTAACCTGACACCAAGAAAAAAAAAACCTGGATCTTTTTTATAATACTTTATTAGAGCACAAGGATTGTAAACAATATATATATTTTAAAATAGCAAAATACATTGGAAAACTTTGTTCCATAAAAGCAGTTCCTCTTTACTTCCAGCACCAAGGACAAGGCTAAAGATTATGCCAGCCTTGACCCACACCCCTTGAAGACTTATCAGACACACATACTTCTGGGAGAACTTGCACATAAAAGTAAGTGTGTGCATTAGTGTTTTCAGGGTTAATGCCTTAAAATGGTTCTCTTAGGACTCAGCTCAAGCACTTTGCCTCATATCCAGAAGTGTCAGCAATCTCATTAGAACATTGTTATCTCTATCCTGCCCCATGTGGAGTAGGGCCCCATTCTCCAAATAGTCCCATTGACCCTGACTCTTTATTTAGGATATTTTTATTTGTCAACATACACTACGCTGATTCTTGTTACAGATGCCTTATTCTAAAATGAATCCCATGAAAATAATGTTTTGTCAAGGCTTAATTGCAGTATTTTGACTCCTGTTGTGTAGTTCTCCCAACGTATGAGTAGTTTCAGGTATTATACTACTCGCATAGTGGGGTTCTACACAATGTAAAGCAGGATTGGGTCTTGGAGATAAAGATCCTTGTGTCAAAGGAGCTGCTTTTTTTTTTTTAATCCACACTCATCTTTTCAACTATTCTTCGTAAGGAATTGCTTCGGCAATTTCTTGTGTGCAACAATATAAAGGACCTAACAGAGCCCAATCTCCTTAAAATAAAAGGAATGGGACATTTTAAAGAAATGAGCATCTGTGATTTAGCTAATTTTACTCAGCAAGCAGCAATTGTGATCCATGTTTGGGTCCACTGAACAGCATTTCTATAGCAGTTGAAAATTCATTTCATTTCATTATCTGAACTGTTCAAGCACCCCAGTCTGGATCAGAGAAATCTTCCTAAACCTGCAGGAAACCCATTTACCCCCGCTGAGGCTCCAGCTTCCTTTCTTATTTTAAGGTAGAGTTGTCTTGCTTACAAATTCTGGCAGATATATATATATAAGATTTGTATTGAAAAGGAAAGGAACTTTTACTGAAATCTACAGTGCATAGGAGTGGCATTATTACTCTTTTCTGTTTCATTTAGGTCTGTTTCAAGGCTACTTTACTGATTTCTCATCTGTTACAAATACAGTTCTTGATACATTAGAAAGGAGAGAGCTGCCTCTGAGGTGATGCCATGTAGAACAAGGGGAAGACCACCTAAGCTCTGAGATTTTACTAATGAAGAAAGTTGCAGTGTCGTTAAGTTGAGAAAAGAAAAAAATGCAGTCATCAAAGTGGAGTGTTTTCAACTTAGGGACAAATGAATGCAGAGATGTTTGTGGTTGTAAAGATTCTTGACAGCAAGTACCTACCCTCATCCAGAACATGACTGCCTCCCAACCCACAATGCAAAACTTGACCTAGATTCAGTTCTTGCTTATGCTGGTTCCATACACAATAATTTCACAGCAGTTAAGTGATTTGCTTCATATTGGCACCACCATAAATGAAATGAAACGTTACATAATTTATTTCTATCATGAATATTAGGTTCCTGTGAATGCAGAACATTTACAGACTATATGGCAGATTTCTGCATTGTGTGCCAGATTATTAATCTGGACATAAATGAATACATTCAGATGCACTACATTAAACTGAGAAGGGTTAGCTCAATTAGATCAGAATTCGATCCCCTGGAATAACATGCAGAAACTACATGTGACTATTGGTCCCATGAGAGGTTATTATCAAATAAATTAGCAAAACTGTTCTGAAGTACCCATACATACTCACAGAAAGTTACTAAGATGAGACCAATGTGTCTGAAAGAGGAATTTCCACATGTAAATGAGATTCATGAGTCAATCTGAACTCTACATCTCAAACTTAACCCACAGGATTGAATTTTTTCCCTTTGCTTTTCTCTTGGATTAAAACACTGTGTTTACTCAATTCCAAAACAAGATTTTTTTCCCCCATTCAACAAGTAACAATTTAATATCTGCAGTCAAAGGCAGCAGGAATCCACCTGACAAGGCACAGGGTGGTGCAGCACCCAGCACAGTGGCAGGTGGGCAAGGTGTGTGTGTAGGGGGTAAGGAGTCTGGGTCAGTCTAGCTGTCTACCTCCCCAGCCACTTGCCTTTTCCACCGCTTGTTCCCCTGCTGCTGCTGTCCCTGCCACAGCAGTTGGGGGAGAGGTATTTAAGATGACCTTCCAATAGCTAGATTCTATACAAAAAATTATAACAAACTTATAATTTTCTGTATATAGAATATAAATTTGGGGGTCATCTTAAATGTGAAGTCATCTTTGATTCAAGCAAATATGGCAATTTGACAAAGAAATATTAGGGTTCTTTTTCCCGTTACCCTGTCATGTTAATTAGCCACAGATCACAAGGAGAGAGGAGTATTGGAATCAGTTTAACGAGATACATGTAAAGAGTTGGAGGCCAGGACTTCCTGCCATATTTCCCCCTCTCATGTCAAGCACTGTTCTGGAGATTCCTGCTTTCTTGGATTGAGCAATGGACCTAATGAAACATGTCGCTCACCCTCTGCGATACGATTCTCTCTCTCTCTCCCATGAATGTGTTTTCACCTTGGTCCATATCTTTGTAAAACAAGAGAAAGAAAGAGAAGCAGTGATTATACAAATGCCATGTTAATGGAATAAGGATATGCTGGAACTGATCTTAGATCTGCTCCATTTTCACTAAGCACCATGATAAACTGAGTTCCTCAAAGCAGAAAACATTGTACTTTGGTACTTGGAAAGTTCCTTCTTGCATTTGTACTCTGTTTAATGGAGTATGGGAACACCTAATGCATAGTGGATGCTACCATAAAATGCGGCTGAACAGCTCTATTTCCACAACAGGAAGCACAGCATCTTGCAAACAGCCAGTTATGGAATTTCACAGAACTCAGGTTTCAGCAGAGTCAATACTCCGTTTCAGACAGTCTTCTGCGGAGCTAGGTGATCAAGTTGATAATCCTGTGTGATATTTAGGGTGCAAGATCTGTTGTAGCCACTATGATCTAGGAAATATGTGAGAATCAAGATTTTTTTTGCTTTTTTACTTTTTTTGCTTTTTTCTTTTTTTGTTTTTGGACAAACTCAATAGTTGGAAGAGAGGTTAGGTAAGCTTTTGGGCAAAAAGTATCTTTCCTCAGGTCTTGGAAAGAAGCAGAAACAGCTTAAGATAAATACCAGGTAAATACCACTGTAGGCTAAATGCCAGGCATTCCCACACAGTGTCTTTGAATGAACCACCTAGCACAAACCTACAATACAAAAAACTCACCCCCCACTGACTGCACACCCCTGGTTGTCAAATACCATTCCATACTTGAACGTATAAGAAGTCTTTGAACAGTTACAACCTATACTGGAAGAGGACCAAACCTTGAGAGAAATATTTCCAACCCCCACTGCTTCTGGCTTTCAAATAACCCTCAAACCTCACCTTCAGCAGCAGCAGCAGCAAGCTTCATGATCAGCCAACACCAGGTGGAACATGGTCTGCCTAAACAGCAAATACAAAACATGTGAAGCCATCCGCATTGCTGCAACAGTCAATACACCCCACAATGAAACCATCAGAAACCAGGGATCCTCCCCATGTCTATAGCACATCCGATGCAACGAACACCCTTGTGGAAACGACGTGGGTGAAACTGATGATTATGCTAGAGAATGAATTCTTACGGGAAAGCAATGGAGGACAGAAACACCCAGTCACTAGTGAAAGAACACTTCATAGAACAGTCCCTCCATTTCTGCCCTCACAATCATTGTCATTAAGACACATTTACAAAACATCTCCAGAAGACTGGCCCTGGTACAAAAAAAAAATTGTAATTTTACTGAACATTCAAGACCCTGAACATAAATACTGGTTTGATGACCTGTTACAATGTAGCTGCTCTCTGCTAACCTCTCTGTGTGAACTCTCCAGGTGATAATGACCCTCTTTCCTTCTGATAACGTCTTTGCTCGATGTGGTTACAGGCCTCTTTCACTTCTTGGGGTTCAATTTTCATTTCCATTCTGGAGTTAAATAAAAGTCATTGCTTTATCTAGTATTTAATTCAGGCTGTCTCTGCTTCTTTTCCAGAATTGAAGAAGTGCAGGCTTTGCATCTTTTCCAGAGCTGAGGATGGGCACTTTGTGCCTGAAAGCTTGACATTCAGCATTGATCTTGAGGATACCCCCAATAAGCCTGAGCTATGTGAGCCACCCTTCTCTGACTATATCATAATTTGTAGTGCACGTCATAGTTGTCCATATTGCATCGTTTACTTGTGAAGTGGACCACTTCTAGAAATCAGTCTTCAGACTACTCTCTCCTAGCTTTGTCTCTGCTTACAGGCAGTGGAGCTAAGTGGGAAACTGGAGGGTTGAAGTCAGGAAAAGGGCATTTTGAAATCGCTGCTGACAGACTACTTGTGTTGAAACCTGAAGACTGGGAAATTTCCAAACACAGTGCAGAAAGGGGAGGACTAGGAAGTAGGTGGTGGGAGGCTCAGTCCTGTATGCTGAAGTTCAAAACAGTGTTGAGAGTAAATCTAGATTGCTTCCAGTGCTGAGCTCAGTGGATTATAGTATAGAACAGCGGTGCTCAACCTCCAGCCTGTGGGCCAGATTGAGCCCTCCAGGATGTGTTGTCCAGGTCAGGGGGCTCCCCATGGGTCCAGGAATGTGGTGGTGACACAGCAGTAGCAGTATTGTCACTTCCCCACTACCAAATTTCTAGACCTGTGGGGAGCCCCATAGACTGGATGATGTGGCCTCCACTCTAGATAGTGCTGGTACATGGGGTCACTTAGTAGCTGGATCTGGTGTGTGGAGTCAGGCCATGCGTGAGATTGGGTTTGTATGCCAGCCCACACCCACGGACTGAATCTGCACTGGATCAGGCCTGGGACTGACCCTGCTGTAAGATCCGCCCTACAGAGCGGCCCGGTGCCACTCATCCAGCCTGGGGTAGCTGAAGGTTGAGCACCCCTGATAGCCATGGTCAGCACAGCTCAATTCAGAGGCATTACAACATAATACAATCACACTCCAATCACATTATAACTCATATATTCTAGACGTTTCTTAATGATTTTTTAATTATATCTTTTATTTTTGTGGAAAAACTGTAACACAAAAGAAAACTGCTTTTGAAAACCTGAAAACTAAGAGTTTTGTTAATTTTCTTTTTTTGTTAATATTTTTCCACTTTTGAGGGGAGGGACCAAACTATTTTGTTCAGTATTTCTTTGTAAAAATATCAAATTTCAGGGGGAAAAGATGGAGAATTACTTTTGTTAAAGAAGAAATACTTTCTATTCTTTACTAAATATTGATAACTGAACCATGAAGACCTGTAAAAACTGATGCCTTCATTTGCCAAAGACTAAGGCAAAAATCAATAATGCAGGAACCAACACGTGCCTTGTCCCCAAGAACATGTCTTTTATTACTGTAGAATCTAGAGGTCTCCTCCCAGTGGTAGTATTAAGTGTGTATGTCTGTGCAGAGTCACAGCCAGGAAGAAAAACAAGGAAAAAGAAACCGGGACAAAATAAAACTAGTTCAGGATGTTTACAAAAAGTATCTTTTTTTACTGTACACCACATGCTAAATATAAAAGGGAAAAGACATAATTCATTAGGACACTGGGCAGACAGAAGGGCTCTAGAAGACTACAGAGACCTGGAGTTGGAATATTTATATGGGAAATAACTTCAACTTTTCCCCTGGCAAAAGGTGAAGATGACAACAATTGGTGCGGGCAGACCATGCAAACCTACCTCTTCTACAACCTCTGTCAGTGCCAGCTGATTTTCACTGACATCTTGGCCATGTGACCGAAGTAACTTGGCTTGACATCCATAACATAAAGGAATTGATGTGTTGCAGGAAAGGTAAATAGAGGGCACATTTACATGTTCGTTAATACGACATTAAGTTGAGTACCTGTAACGATAGATAGATAGATACTAACTTAACATGTCGTAATCAGCACTACTGCATGTTAGCACAAATGACCGGTCATTTTGTGACATTAAGACACAGTAGACTAAATCTTCTGCGTATGAATGCATTAGCACGGGTTTTGCCTGCCATGCTAATGCACAATAGAATTAGTCTACTGTCCTCGAAGCACCTTGTGTAGAGGCACCCAGAGAGACAAATTCTCTGTGGGCCAAGTAGGGACAAATTTCATTAGCATCAAATGGGCTTTGCTGTACATATCCCAGCAATTATTTTGCTCTCCTGAAGTAAACAGTCTGCAACTGGGACTTTGCTGTCTTGTCAGACTGCCATGCATTGAATAAAGCTAACGCTAGGTGGCAGAACAGTGTCACGTTACAGGCTGCACAAAGCTCTCCCACTGGCGCTCTTTCTGCCCAAAGATGCATTTCATGCAGTTCTTCTCCTTATCATTAAGAAAGATCTGAACCAGGAGAAAGAGCAATGGCTGCAATGATTCATCTATATGGTATACAAAGCAGGTGGGGCTGTAGTGTGCTGTAAAGCCTCTTTACATATGGAAGGAAGGATTCCAGCTACCCTGCCCAGATAATACACTTGATTTTAACTACTGTTTTATTTTACCTTTGTGTAATTGTTGCCTGCTTCCTTGTAAGGTAAAATCGCACATATTGTAACAATGCAAAGTTACTGCAGAAAGTGACATGCATGATTTCTCATTCTCAAACTGACTCCCAAAATGTTCAGTAAGGTTTAACTAGAGCTTAAGAACTCACCCAGGGTAGCCTGTAACTTTTTGTAGTTGCATCAGGCAAGTTTCATTGTGTCCCATCTATTAGGCTTCACTTTACAATGAATTAGCTACATGACTTGAATTGGGAGGTAACAACAGTCACCAGTTAAAACCTCATTTACATTCAAGATAGCTACTGGATTGGGTTTGATCTCCAGAGACAAGGGTTTCAATTTAACACTGATCATCAGCTAAATGAAGAATCCTTTACAGAAATAATTTCAGACCTTACCTTACAGAAGCCTAGAGATAAATTGCTTAGAGACCAAATTAGTTTTCTAAGCCAAAAAAATGCTACATTAATATCTTTGTGAATTGCTTCTTGCAATCAATATTTAAGTTCCTATGGGCTGTTTCTCCTTAGTTTTTTTTCTAATTTACAGTAGTTATTATGACTTTCAGTTCCTTATTCAGACTTTGCAAATTACATGTCATCCATTACATAACTAGATTCCCCATGATGCTGGGTCAATAATGTCATGTAAAGTAGCCAGGAATTTACTCTAATGCCTAGTTAAGAAGTAATTACTTACATGAGCAGTAATAGCTGCTTTTCTTTAGTTCACTTCCAGTGTTTCCTCAGTGCTTGGAATTGTTTAGGTCCTCTACATCTCCTAAAAGATTACACTAGGGGGCACACCAAGCACTGTTTACCTTCAGTATCCCTCTTCTTCCTCGTTAGTCAGTTCCTGGCTATTTTCGTCATCCTATTCTTATAAATATAGCACTGGAAGGTACTTCCTGCCTCTCCTAGTCCAGTCCCCTGCTATGCAGAGGGACATCTGCATCATATAAACTAGGGGTTTTCAACCTTTTTTAATAAGTGTACCCCCAGTGGCCAGGTGTGTGTGTGTGGGGTGGGGGGAAGTGGTGTATGGCCAGATGCAGAACAGCAGTGTGGGGTGGTAGATGGCAGTGGCTACCACTGCCCGCGCATGCAAACCCCGTCACCCCGCCACATCTGACCGGCCAGGTGGTACCTGTGCAGCCCACGAAGGGGTGCTGCTGCCCTTGCCCCACCCTGGCCCTGTTCCTGGGAGGTGGCAGCATGGGGTGGTGGGTGGCAGCACTCTGTCTCTGCTCACCCGTGCATACCCCCTAGGGTTTTCCTAAGTATCCCCAGGGGTACATGTAGCTCCAGTTGATAACCCCGATATAAAACTTTCTGCCAACTGATTGAACTCATTCAGTCGAGTTGCTCTTTCAGAGCATGTCAACGCTGCCTCTGGGGCAATCCTGGGAGCACTGCTGAGAAGCATTGCCTTGCCCACTCCCTCCTCCTCAGTGTATGAAAACCCAGAAATTAGACAGCTTAGCCTGGCATTGAACATGAAATACAGAGACTGAGAGTGACTCTGGGCTCATGCTCCAGACCATACTAAACTGGCTACACTGCCTAATTTCTAGGTTTTGGTCTGTAGCAGGGGGCCTTCTCTGGGCCGATTTGCCTTTAGCTTGCCCACCGGTTTCTGTGCCAACCCCCCACCTTCCTGCCTGCCATGCCTTGTTGTTAATTAATTAATGATCTTAATTAGGCGGGAGGCTGCCCATTTCTTGCCCCAATGCCAGGGGGTGCTATCTGCGGCTCCGTACCTTCCCCACACCGCAGCCCATGCCTCGCAGATGGCATCTACTGATATTAATCTCACAGGCCCCACACTGGGCCCTAGACTTCTCTAATCAGGACCCCTCCAAGATCTCTCCATTTCAGCAGCCTACCCCACCTTCATTCAGTCTGTCTAGCTCCCTGAAACTATTTTCCCCTCTTGGGTGTGGTCCCCCTGGGACCTTTGGCCATACAGGCCCTAGCCTCACCTCCAAGGCCAGTTGGAAACCCCAGGCCCTCTTAGCTCTGGGCATCCCTTGCGGTGGGCCTCTGGCCCTTTTGACTGCTCTGGTCCTGGCCCCAGCATTGACCAGTTGAGGGTACTCTCTCTATCAGGTCTGAGTCTCTAGCCCCCAGTCAAGGGTACTCTCTTTATCAGGTCTGAGTCTCTAGCCCCACTCTTTCCCCTGGGGTCTGCCCTCTGGGCCCTAGTAGCAGGTGACCCACCCAGTTGTGGAAACTGGAGTTAGGTGCCCAAACCTGCCTTTCACCGGGGTGGTAACTGGCCTGGCATTTCCTGGAGGCTCCCGCGCCACTGAGAGCCCCACCAGGCCAGCCACTCCCAGCAGGGTGCAGTTTTAGGTCATGCCCAGGACAAGGAGCCTCCTAGCCATCCCCTACAGCTCCTCCCTTACCTCCAGAAAGTGGCAGGCACCAACAGTGCCCTGCCACATGGCCTATAATGTGTAGCAGTAAAGTATGCTCCTCAGAGGTGTTTTTGAGCTCACTGTAGGGACAGTGTAGACCTGGCCTCTACAGTGACTGTTCTTCTGGCACTTGCCAGACCTGCTTCACCAAAGACCTGGCCACTTCCAGTCCTCTGCTTGCCATTCTTGTGATTGTATTTTATAGCTCAGAAACTTCCATCCATATTTATTATATCTTTCCTCTAATAAATGTTACATTGAGATGAGCATGTAAATGTGGGCTTAGTGGTAACCGTGTTGATTCCAATATATCCAATTACGTATTTCAGGTTATATGTGTGCTTAAGTACTTTGTAGTATTGAGTGCAGCAAACTTAGCACCTTCTAGCACCAAAACCATAGACAGGATATTTAATTAATATTCCTCATAGATTTAAGTGAATGATTTTATATTGCCCAAATATAGTTATGGTAGGGAGTGGGTTGTTATAGTTTTCCTGTCAACATAATTTTACAGACATTAAATCTCAGCATTTCAGGAACTCTTGATTGCTTTCTGCTAGTGTATATATTTGGGGGAAAAAAAGTTATCCAACAACTACATGGATAAATTCTACTGAATAAAGAAAAGATTCTCTTGAGATCTCAGGAAATCATACATGTAATTAGTAAATGTAGACTTTTTTCTGTGCCCTAATCCTGTTCATTTTTTGAAATGCATGTTTTATTCACAATGATTTGGAAAATAATTTCTGGGTTTACTCTTTTGTCTTTAGGTCATTCACGCAAAATTCAAACTAGCATGTGATATTTTAAATCTAAATTGTTTTGCTTAAGTTTTGAATCAATGTGCCAGATACATGGTCTGTTGCTGTTCCCTTGCTGGGTGAACATAATGCTTGTTAACAGATTTCTAATACAAATATTTTCTCTCAGTTTCTCTGCTTTACTATTTACTTCAGACGGTCATCCACTGCCATGTTGTCCTATAAGTTCCCTCTAATTTTACATACCGTTTGTGCCTACACTCTGCTGAAAAGTAGTTGGTTAGAAAAATAAAACTGTGTGAATCTACATGTTCATTAATATACTTTGGGTAATGCGTATTAAATGTAGTACCTCCATTATGAACTACTAGAAAAGGTGCATTAGCCTATTTTAATGTGCATTAGCTAAAGAGCACAGTTTTTTGTGACACTTTAATGCACAATAAAATAGGCTAATGTGCATTAAAGCACACATGTAGATGTGCCAGCTGTGAATAAGAAAATCTCATAACTACATTATCATTTGATCTAGAATTCTTCCTTCAGGGCTGGTTGTCACAGGGGACAAGAGAACATTTGAAAAGCCATGGGCTGATACATGGACTACCATATCATTCATGACTCATAGTGGGTGCAGATACACGAGCTTTAATGAGCATTAAAGAGTCACATAAAAACTGTGACATTACGCTGTCGTGCAGTAAAATAGTCAATTCATAGATTCATAGAGTTGGAAGGGACCTCAGTGGGCCATCTAGTCCGCCCCCCTGCCCCTGGCAGGCAAGAAAAGAGTCACCAACCCTGGGGTCATATGATCTCAGCCAGGTGCCTGTCCAGTCTCCTCTTGAAGACCCCCAAGGACGGGGCGAGCACCACCTCCCTTGGGAGCCCAATCCAGATTCTGGCAGCCCTGACCATGAAGAGCTTTCTCCTAATGTCCAGCCTAAACCTTCTCTTCAGTAGCTTATTGCCATTGTTCCTTGTCGTTCCAGGGGGTGCCCTGGTGAACAGATTGTCGCCTACTTCACGTTGCTCTCCCCTTATGAATTTGTACACCACCACAAGGTCCCCTCTCAGCCTTCTCTTGGAGAGGCTGAAGAGGTTAAGGTCCCTTAGCCTTTCCTCATAGGGCCTTCCCTGCAGGCCTCTAACCAGGTGAATGGCTCTTCTTTGGACCCTCTCCAGGTTGTCCGCATCCTGCTTGAACTGCGACATCCAGAAATGGACACAGTACTCCAGCTGCGGTCTGACCAGTGCCACATAGAGGGGGAGAATCACTTCCCTGGACTTGTTTGTGCAGCACCTACAAATGCAGGACAAGGTGCGATTGGCTCTGCCAACTGCTTCATCACATTGGGGACTCATGTTCATCCAGGAGTCAGCAGTGACTCCAAGAACATTTTCTGCCTCAGTGGAGCTGAGAAGGTCGCTCCCCAGTCTGTAGGTATGATGGCAGTTCTTCCTCCCTAGATGCAGCACCTTGCACTTGTCCTTATTGAATTGCATCCTGTTGCTCCCTGCCCCAGCCTGTCTAGGTTGGCCTGGATCTGGTTCCTCCTCTCCAGGGTGTTAGCTGCACCCCATAATTTTGTGTCATCCAGGAATTTGGACAGAGTGCTTCCCACTCCGTCATCCAGGTCACTGATGAAGATGTTGAACAGCACCGGCCCCAGAACTGAGCCCTGAGGGACTTTACTGCCCACATCTTTCCAGGTTGACACCGACCCATCCACTACCACCCTGTAAGTGGGACCCTTGAGCCAATTTGCTACCCAGTCTGTCATGTAATCATCCTAGGCAAATCCCATCAGTTTATTCATAAGGACGGTATGGGATACCTTGTCAAAGGCCTTCTTGAAGTCCAGATAGATAACATCCACCTTGACTCCTGCATCTAAACAATTGGTGGCCTTGTTGTAAAAGGAAACTAAGTTAGTCAGGCAGGACCTGCCTGCTAAAAACCCGTGTTGGTTACCCCTCTGAATCATATTAGCCAGCGGGCTCCCACAGATAGATTCATAGATGTTAGGGTCGGAAGGGACCTCAATAGATCATCAAGTCCGACCCCCTGCATAAGCAGGAAAAAGTGGTGGGGC
>NW_005841915.1:2467278-2467780 GCF_000455745.1 Alligator sinensis | reverse complement strand
CAATTCCCTTCTGTGCCCCCGTGATGAACTTATAGGCAGCCACAAGGTCGCCTCTCAACCTTCTCTTGCGGAGGCTGAAAAGGTCCAGTTTCTCTAGTCTCTCCTTGTAGGGCTTGGTCTGCAGGCCCTTAACCATACGAGTGGCCCTTCTCTGGACCCTCTCCAGGTTATCCGCATCCTTCTTGAAGTGCGGCGCCCAGAACTGCATGCAGTACTCCAACTGCGGTCTGACCAGCGCCCAATAGAGGGGAAGTATCACCTCCTTGGATCTATTCGTCATGCATCTGCTGATGCATGATAAAGTGCCATTGGCTTTTTTGATGGCTTCGTCACACTGCCGACTCATGTTCATCTTGGAGTCCAATTGGACTCCTAGATCCCTTTCCACTTCCGTGCCGCCCGGCAGGTCATTTCCTAGGCTGTAGGTGTGCTGGACATTTTTCCTCCCTAGGTGCAGCACTTTGCATTTCTCCTTGTTGAACTGCATTCTGTTGTTTTCTGC